>NW_027473443.1:46773-342670 GCF_050947335.1 Megachile rotundata | reverse complement strand
TTATTACACATTTTCTGTTGCTGTTATCTATAGAACTATAATTACTATGCGCATTACTCTTGTTATTCAAAACATAACTTATATTATTACCCATATTATGTTGGTGTTATCGATAGCACTATAATTAATGTCTCTATTATTCTTGTTATTTTCTATATAACTGAGGTTATTGCATATATTATATTGCTGTTATCGATAGCACTATAATTAATGTTTCTATTACTCTTGTTATTCAAAATATAACTTATATTATTACCCATATTATGTTGGTGTTATCGATAGAACTATAATTACTATGCCCATTACTCTTGTTATTCAAAACATAACTTATATTATTACCCATATGATGTTGCTGTTATCGATAGCACTATAATTGATGTTTCTATTACTCTTGTTATTCAAAATATAACTTATATTATTACCCATATTATGTTGGTGTTATTGATAGCACTATAATTAATGCTTCTATTAATCTTGTTATTCAAAATATAACTTATATTATTACCCATATTATGTTGCTGTCATCGATAGCACTATTATTAATGTTAATATTACCCTCGTTATTCAAAATATAACTTATATTATTACCCATATTATGTTGCTGTTATCGATAGCACTATAATTGATGTTTCTATTAATCTTGTTATTCAAAATATAACTTATAGTATTTCCCATATTATGTTGCTGTTTTCGATAGCACTATAATTACTGTTTCTATTACTCTCGTTATTCAAAATATAACTTATATTATTACATATATTATGTTGCTGTTATCGATAGCACTATAATTAATGTTTCTATTACTCTTATTATCTTCAATATAAATTAGGTTATTACACATTTTATGTTGCTGTTATCGATAGAACTATAATTACTATGCCCATTACTCTTGTTATTCAAAATATAACTTATATTATTACTCATATTATGTTGCTGTTATAGATAGCACTATAATTAATATTTCTATTACTCTTATTATCTTCAATATAAATTAGGTTATTACACATTTTATGTTGCTGTTATCGATAGAACTATAATTACTATGCCCATTACTCTTGTTATTCAAAACATAACTTATATTTTTACCCATATTATGTTCGTGTTATCGATAGCACTACAATTAATGTTTCTATTACCCTTGTTATTCAAAATATAACTTATATTATTACCCATATTATGTTGGTGTTATTGATAGCACTATAATTAATGCTTCTATTAATCTAGTTATTCAAAATATAATTTATATTATTACCCATATTATGTTGCCGTTATCGATAGCACTGTTATTAATGTTTCTATTACTCTCGTTATTCAAAATATAACTTATATTATTACCCATATTATGTTGCTGTCATCGATAGCACTATAATTAACATTTCTATTACTCTTATTATCTTCAATATAACTTAGGTTATTGCACATTTTATGTTGCTGTTATCGATAGAACTATAATTACTATGCCCATTACTCTTGTTATTCAAAATATAACTAATATTATTACCCATATTATTTTGATGTTATCGATAGAACTATAATTACTATGCCCATTACTCTTGTTATTCAAAACATAACATATATTATTACCAATATTATGTTGGTGTTATCGATAGCACTATAATTAATGTTTCTATTACTCTTGTTATTTTCTATATAACTGAGGTTATTGCACATATTATGTTGCTGTTATCGATAGCACTATAATTAATGTTTCTATTACTCTTGTTATTTTCTATATAACTGAGGTTATTGCATATATTATATTGCTGTTATCGATAGCACTATAATTAATGTTTCTATTACTCTTGTTATTCAAAATGTAACTTATATTATTACCCATATTATGTTGCTGTTATCGATAGCACTATAATTAATATTTCTATTACTCTTATTATCTTAAATATAAATTAGGTTATTACACATTTTCTGTTGCTGTTATCGATAGAACTATAATTACTATGCCCATTACTCTTGTTACTCAAAACATAACTTATATTATTACCCATATTATGTTGGTGTTATCGATAGAACTATAATTACTATGCCCATTACTCTTGTTATTCAAAACATAACATATATTATTACCCATATTATGTTGGTGTTATCGATAGCACTATAATTAATGTTTCTATTACTCTTGTTATTTTCAATATAACTGAGGTTATTGCACATATTATGTTGCTGTTATCGATAGCACTATTATTAATGTTTCTATTACTCTCGTTATTCAAAATATAACTTATATTATTACCCATATTATGTTGCTGTTATCGATAGCACTATAATTAATATTTCCATTACTCTTATTATCTTCAATATAACTTAGGTTATTGCACATTTTATGTTGCTGTTATCGATAGAACTATAATTACTATGCCCATTACTCTTGTTATTCAAAACATAACTTATATTATTACCCATATTATGTTGGTGTTATCGATAGCACTATAATTAATGTTTCTATTACTCTTGTTATTTTCAATATAACTGATGCCATTGCACATATTATGTTGCTGTTATCGATAGCACTATAATTAATGTTTCTAATGCTCTTGTTATTCAAAATATAACTTATATTATTACCCATATTATGTTGCTGTTATCGATAGCACTATAATTAATGTTTCTAATACTCTTGTTATTCAAAATATAACTTATATTATTACCCATATTATGTTGCTGTTATCGATAGCACTATAATTGATGTTTTTATTAATCTTGTTATTCAAAATATAACTTATATTATTACCCATATTATGTTGCTGTTATCGATAGCACTATAATTAATGTTTCTATTACTCTTGTTATTCAAAATATAACTTATATTATTACCCATATTATGTTGCTGTTATCGATAGCAGTATAATTAATATTTCTATTAATTAGAATAGAACTATAATAGAAATAGAACTATAATTACTATGCCTATTACTCTTGTTATTCAAAATAGAACTTATATTATTACTCATATTATGTTGCTGTTATCGATAGCATTATAATTAATATTTCTATTACTCTTATCATTTTCAATATAACTTAGGTTATTACACATTTTATGTTTCTGTTATCGATAGAACTATAATTACTATGCCCATTACTCTGGTTATTCAAAATATAACTAATATTAATACCCATATTATGTTGGTGTTATCGATAGAACTATAATTACTGTGCCCATTACTCTTGTTATTCAAATCATAACTTATATTATTACCCATATTATGTTGGTGTTATCGATAGCACTATAATTAATGTTTCTATTACTCTTGTTATTTTCAATATAACTGAGGTTATTGCACATATTATGTTGCTGTTATCGATAGCACTATAATTAATGTTTCTATTACTCTTGTTATCTCCAATATAAATTACGTTATTACACATTCTATGTTGCTGTTATCGATAGTACTATAATTACTATGCCCATTACTCTTGTTATTCAAAACATAACATATATTATTACCCATATTATGTTGGTGTTATCGATAGCACTATTATTAATGTTTCTATTACCCTTGTTATTCAAAATATAACTTATATTATTAGCCATATTATGTTGCTGTTTTCGATAGCACTATAATTACTGTTTCTATTACTCTCGTTATTCAAAATATAACTTATATTATTTCATATATTATGTTGCTGTTATCGATAGCACTATAATTAATGTTTCTATTACTCTTATTATCTTCAATATAAATTAGGTTATTACACATTTTATGTTGCTGTTATCGATAGAACTATAATTACTATGCCCATTACTCTTGTTATTCAAAATATAACTTATATTATTACTCATATTATGTTGCTGTTATAGATAGCACTATAATTAATATTTCTATTACTCTTATTATCTTCAATATAAATAAGGTTATTACACATTTTATGTTGCTGTTATCGATAGAACTATAATTACTATGCCCATTACTCTTGTTATTCAAAACATAACTTATATTTTTACCCATATTATGTTCGTGTTATCGATAGCACTACAATTAATGTTTCTATTACCCTTGTTATTCAAAATATAACTTATATTATTACCCATATTATGTTGGTGTTATTGATAGCACTATAATTAATGCTTCTATTAATCTAGTTATTCAAAATATAATTTATATTATTACCCATATTATGTTGCCGTTATCGATAGCACTATTATTAATGTTTCTATTACTCTCGTTATTCAAAATATAACTTATATTATTACCCATATTATGTTGCTGTTATCGATAGCACTATAATTAACATTTCTATTACTCTTATTATCTTCAATATAACTTAGGTTATTGCACATTTTATGTTGCTGTTATCGATAGAACTATAATTACTATGCCCATTACTCTTGTTATTCAAAATATAACTAATATTATTACCCATATTATTTTGATGTTATCGATAGAACTATAATTACTATGCCCATTACTCTTGTTATTCAAAACATAACATATATTATTACCAATATTATGTTGGTGTTATCGATAGCACTATAATTAATGTTTCTATTACTCTTGTTATTTTCTATATAACTGAGGTTATTGCACATATTATGTTGCTGTTATCGATAGCACTATAATTAATGTTTCTATTACTCTTGTTATTCAAAATATAACTTATATTATTACCCATATTATGTTGCTGTTATCGATAGCACTGTAATTAATATTTCCATTACTCTTATTATCTTCAATATAACTTAGGTTATTGCACATTTTATGTTGCTGTTATCGATAGAACTATAATTACTATGCCCATTACTCTTGTTATTCAAAACATAACTTATATTATTACCCATATTATGTTGGTGTTATCGATAGCACTATAATTAATGTTTCTATTACTCTTGTTATTTTCAATATAACTGAGGTTATTGCACATATTATGTTGCTGTTATCGATAGCACTATAATTAATGTTTCTATTACTCTTGTTATCTCCAATATAAATTACGTTATTACACATTCTATGTTGCTGTTATCGATAGAACTATAATTACTATGCCCATTACTCTTGTTATTCAAAACATAACATATATTATTACCCATATTATGTTGGTGTTATCGATAGCACTATAATTAATGTTTCTATTACTCTTGTTATTTTCAATATAACTGAGGTTATTGCACATATTATGTTGCTGTTATCGATAGCACTATAATTAATGTTTCTATTACTCTTGTTATTCAAAATGTAACTTATAATATTACCCATATTATGTTGGTGTTATTGATAGCACTATAATTAATACTTCCATTAATCTTGTTATTCAAAATATAACTTATATTATTACCCATACTATGTCGCTGTTATCGATGGTACTATAATTAATATTTCTATTACTCTTATTATCTTCAATATAAATTAGGTTATTACACATTTTATGTTGCTGTTATCGATAGAACTATAATTACTATGCCTATTACTCTTGTTATTCAAAGTATGACTTATATTATTACCCGTATTATGTTGCTGGATTAGATAGCACTATAATTAATGTTTCTATTACTCTTATTATCTTCAATATAAATTAGGTTATTACACATTTTCTGTTGCTATTATCGATAGAACTATAATTACTATGCCCATTACTCTTGTTATTCAAAACATAACTTATATTATTACCCATATTATGTTGCTGTTATCGATAGCACTATAATTGATATTTCCATTACTCTTATTATCTTCAATATAACTTAGGTTATTGCACATTTTATGTTGTTGTTATCGATAGAACTATAATTACTATGCCCATTACTCTTGTTATTCAAAACATAACTTATATTATTACCCATATTATGTTGGTGTTATCGATAGTACTATAATTAATATTTCTATTACTCTTATTATCTTCAATATAAATTAGGTTATTACACATTTTATGTTGCTGTTATCGATAGAACTATAATTACTATGCCCATTACTCTTGTTATTCAAAATATAACTTACATTATTACCCATATTATGTTGCTGTTATCGATAGCACTATTATTAATGTTTCTATTACTCTCGTTATTCAAAATATAACTTATATTATTACCCATATTATGTTGCTGTTATCGATAGCACTATAATTAATATTTCTATTACTCTTATTATCTTCAATATAAATTAGGTTATTACACATTTTCTGTTGCTGTTATCTATAGAACTATAATTACTATGCGCATTACTCTTGTTATTCAAAACATAACTTATATTATTACCCATATTATGTTGGTGTTATCGATAGCACTATAATTAATGTCTCTATTATTCTTGTTATTTTCTATATAACTGAGGTTATTGCATATATTATATTGCTGTTATCGATAGCACTATAATTAATGTTTCTATTACTCTTGTTATTCAAAATATAACTTATATTATTACCCATATTATGTTGGTGTTATCGATAGAACTATAATTACTATGCCCATTACTCTTGTTATTCAAAACATAACTTATATTATTACCCATATGATGTTGCTGTTATCGATAGCACTATAATTGATGTTTCTATTACTCTTGTTATTCAAAATATAACTTATATTATTACCCATATTATGTTGGTGTTATTGATAGCACTATAATTAATGCTTCTATTAATCTTGTTATTCAAAATATAACTTATATTATTACCCATATTATGTTGCTGTCATCGATAGCACTATTATTAATGTTAATATTACCCTCGTTATTCAAAATATAACTTATATTATTACCCATATTATGTTGCTGTTATCGATAGCACTATAATTGATGTTTCTATTAATCTTGTTATTCAAAATATAACTTATAGTATTTCCCATATTATGTTGCTGTTTTCGATAGCACTATAATTACTGTTTCTATTACTCTCGTTATTCAAAATATAACTTATATTATTACATATATTATGTTGCTGTTATCGATAGCACTATAATTAATGTTTCTATTACTCTTATTATCTTCAATATAAATTAGGTTATTACACATTTTATGTTGCTGTTATCGATAGAACTATAATTACTATGCCCATTACTCTTGTTATTCAAAATATAACTTATATTATTACTCATATTATGTTGCTGTTATAGATAGCACTATAATTAATATTTCTATTACTCTTATTATCTTCAATATAAATTAGGTTATTACACATTTTATGTTGCTGTTATCGATAGAACTATAATTACTATGCCCATTACTCTTGTTATTCAAAACATAACTTATATTTTTACCCATATTATGTTCGTGTTATCGATAGCACTACAATTAATGTTTCTATTACCCTTGTTATTCAAAATATAACTTATATTATTACCCATATTATTTTGGTGTTATTGATAGCACTATAATTAATGCTTCTATTAATCTAGTTATTCAAAATATAATTTATATTATTACCCATATTATGTTGCCGTTATCGATAGCACTGTTATTAATGTTTCTATTACTCTCGTTATTCAAAATATAACTTATATTATTACCCATATTATGTTGCTGTCATCGATAGCACTATAATTAACATTTCTATTACTCTTATTATCTTCAATATAACTTAGGTTATTGCACATTTTATGTTGCTGTTATCGATAGAACTATAATTACTATGCCCATTACTCTTGTTATTCAAAATATAACTAATATTATTACCCATATTATTTTGATGTTATCGATAGAACTATAATTACTATGCCCATTACTCTTGTTATTCAAAACATAACATATATTATTACCAATATTATGTTGGTGTTATCGATAGCACTATAATTAATGTTTCTATTACTCTTGTTATTTTCTATATAACTGAGGTTATTGCACATATTATGTTGCTGTTATCGATAGCACTATAATTAATGTTTCTATTACTCTTGTTATTTTCTATATAACTGAGGTTATTGCATATATTATATTGCTGTTATCGATAGCACTATAATTAATGTTTCTATTACTCTTGTTATTCAAAATGTAACTTATATTATTACCCATATTATGTTGCTGTTATCGAAAGCACTATAATTAATATTTCTATTACTCTTATTATCTTAAATATAAATTAGGTTATTACACATTTTCTGTTGCTGTTATCGATAGAACTATAATTACTATGCCCATTACTCTTGTTACTCAAAACATAACTTATATTATTACCCATATTATGTTGGTGTTATCGATAGAACTATAATTACTATGCCCATTACTCTTGTTATTCAAAACATAACATATATTATTACCCATATTATGTTGGTGTTATCGATAGCACTATAATTAATGTTTCTATTACTCTTGTTATTTTCAATATAACTGAGGTTATTGCACATATTATGTTGCTGTTATCGATAGCACTATTATTAATGTTTCTATTACTCTCGTTATTCAAAATATAACTTATATTATTACCCATATTATGTTGCTGTTATCGATAGCACTATAATTAATATTTCTATTACTCTTATTATCTTCAATATAAATTAGGTTATTACACATTTCTGTTGCTATTATCGATAGAACTATAATTACTATGCCCATTACTCTTGTTATTCAAAACATAACTTATATTATTACCCATATTATGTTGCTGTTATCGATAGCACTATAATTAATATTTCCATTACTCTTATTATCTTCAATATAACTTAGGTTATTGCACATTTTATGTTGCTGTTATCGATAGAACTATAATTACTATGCCCATTACTCTTGTTATTCAAAACATAACTTATATTATTACCCATATTATGTTGGTGTTATCGATAGCACTATAATTAATGTTTCTATTACTCTTGTTATTTTCAATATAACTGATGCCATTGCACATATTATGTTGCTGTTATCGATAGCACTATAATTAATGTTTCTAATACTCTTGTTATTCAAAATATAACTTATATTATTACCCATATTATGTTGCTGTTATCGATAGCACTATAATTAATGTTTCTAATACTCTTGTTATTCAAAATATAACTTATATTATTACCCATATTATGTTGCTGTTATCGATAGCACTATAAATGATGTTTTTATTAATCTTGTTATTCAAAATATAACTTATATTATTACCCATATTATGTTGCTGTTATCGATAGCACTATAATTAATGTTTCTATTACTCTTGTTATTCAAAATATAACTTATATTATTACCCATATTATGTTGCTGTTATCGATAGCAGTATAATTAATATTTCTATTAATTAGAATAGAACTATAATAGAAATAGAACTATAATTACTATGCCTATTACTCTTGTTATTCAAAATAGAACTTATATTATTACTCATATTATGTTGCTGTTATCGATAGCATTATAATTAATATTTCTATTACTCTTATCATTTTCAATATAACTTAGGTTATTACACATTTTATGTTTCTGTTATCGATAGAACTATAATTACTATGCCCATTACTCTTGTTATTCAAAATATAACTAATATTAATACCCATATTATGTTGGTGTTATCGATAGAACTATAATTACTGTGCCCATTACTCTTGTTATTCAAATCATAACTTATATTATTACCCATATTATGTTGGTGTTATCGATAGCACTATAATTAATGTTTCTATTACTCTTGTTATTTTCAATATAACTGAGGTTATTGCACATATTATGTTGCTGTTATCGATAGCACTATAATTAATGTTTCTATTACTCTTGTTATCTCCAATATAAATTACGTTATTACACATTCTATGTTGCTGTTATCGATAGTACTATAATTACTATGCCCATTACTCTTGTTATTCAAAACATAACATATATTATTACCCATATTATGTTGGTGTTATCGATAGCACTATTATTAATGTTTCTATTACCCTTGTTATTCAAAATATAACTTATATTATTAGCCATATTATGTTGCTGTTATCGATAGCACTATAATTAATATTTCTATTACTCTTATTATCTTCAATATAAATTAGGTTATTACACATTTTCTGTTGCTGTTATCTATAGAACTATAATTACTATGCGCATTACTCTTGTTATTCAAAACATAACTTATATTATTACCCATATTATGTTGGTGTTATCGATAGCACTATAATTAATGTCTCTATTATTCTTGTTATTTTCTATATAACTGAGGTTATTGCATATATTATATTGCTGTTATCGATAGCACTATAATTAATGTTTCTATTACTCTTGTTATTCAAAATATAACTTATATTATTACCCATATTATGTTGGTGTTATCGATAGAACTATAATTACTATGCCCATTACTCTTGTTATTCAAAACATAACTTATATTATTACCCATATGATGTTGCTGTTATCGATAGCACTATAATTGATGTTTCTATTACTCTTGTTATTCAAAATATAACTTATATTATTACCCATATTATGTTGGTGTTATTGATAGCACTATAATTAATGCTTCTATTAATCTTGTTATTCAAAATATAACTTATATTATTACCCATATTATGTTGCTGTCATCGATAGCACTATTATTAATGTTAATATTACCCTCGTTATTCAAAATATAACTTATATTATTACCCATATTATGTTGCTGTTATCGATAGCACTATAATTGATGTTTCTATTAATCTTGTTATTCAAAATATAACTTATAGTATTTCCCATATTATGTTGCTGTTTTCGATAGCACTATAATTACTGTTTCTATTACTCTCGTTATTCAAAATATAACTTATATTATTACATATATTATGTTGCTGTTATCGATAGCACTATAATTAATGTTTCTATTACTCTTATTATCTTCAATATAAATTAGGTTATTACACATTTTATGTTGCTGTTATCGATAGAACTATAATTACTATGCCCATTACTCTTGTTATTCAAAATATAACTTATATTATTACTCATATTATGTTGCTGTTATAGATAGCACTATAATTAATATTTCTATTACTCTTATTATCTTCAATATAAATTAGGTTATTACACATTTTATGTTGCTGTTATCGATAGAACTATAATTACTATGCCCATTACTCTTGTTATTCAAAACATAACTTATATTTTTACCCATATTATGTTCGTGTTATCGATAGCACTACAATTAATGTTTCTATTACCCTTGTTATTCAAAATATAACTTATATTATTACCCATATTATGTTGGTGTTATTGATAGCACTATAATTAATGCTTCTATTAATCTAGTTATTCAAAATATAATTTATATTATTACCCATATTATGTTGCCGTTATCGATAGCACTGTTATTAATGTTTCTATTACTCTCGTTATTCAAAATATAACTTATATTATTACCCATATTATGTTGCTGTCATCGATAGCACTATAATTAACATTTCTATTACTCTTATTATCTTCAATATAACTTAGGTTATTGCACATTTTATGTTGCTGTTATCGATAGAACTATAATTACTATGCCCATTACTCTTGTTATTCAAAATATAACTAATATTATTACCCATATTATGTCGCTGTTATCGATAGTACTATAATTAATATTTCTATTACTCTAATTATCTTCAATATAAATTAGGTTATTACACATTTTATGTTGCTGTTATCGATAGAACTATAATTAATATGCCCATTACTCTTGTTATTCAAAATATAACTTATATTATTACTCATATTATGTTGCTGTTATCGATAGCACTATAATTAATATTTCTATTACTCTTATTATCTTCAATATAAATTAGGTTATTACACATTTTCTGTTGCTGTTATCTATAGAACTATAATTACTATGCGCATTACTCTTGTTATTCAAAACATAACTTATATTATTACCCATATTATGTTGGTGTTATCGATAGCACTATAATTAATGTCTCTATTATTCTTGTTATTTTCTATATAACTGAGGTTATTGCATATATTATATTGCTGTTATCGATAGCACTATAATTAATGTTTCTATTACTCTTGTTATTCAAAATATAACTTATATTATTACCCATATTATGTTGGTGTTATCGATAGAACTATAATTACTATGCCCATTACTCTTGTTATTCAAAACATAACTTATATTATTACCCATATGATGTTGCTGTTATCGATAGCACTATAATTGATGTTTCTATTACTCTTGTTATTCAAAATATAACTTATATTATTACCCATATTATGTTGGTGTTATTGATAGCACTATAATTAATGCTTCTATTAATCTTGTTATTCAAAATATAACTTATATTATTACCCATATTATGTTGCTGTCATCGATAGCACTATTATTAATGTTAATATTACCCTCGTTATTCAAAATATAACTTATATTATTACCCATATTATGTTGCTGTTATCGATAGCACTATAATTGATGTTTCTATTAATCTTGTTATTCAAAATATAACTTATAGTATTTCCCATATTATGTTGCTGTTTTCGATAGCACTATAATTACTGTTTCTATTACTCTCGTTATTCAAAATATAACTTATATTATTACATATATTATGTTGCTGTTATCGATAGCACTATAATTAATGTTTCTATTACTCTTATTATCTTCAATATAAATTAGGTTATTACACATTTTATGTTGCTGTTATCGATAGAACTATAATTACTATGCCCATTACTCTTGTTATTCAAAATATAACTTATATTATTACTCATATTATGTTGCTGTTATAGATAGCACTATAATTAATATTTCTATTACTCTTATTATCTTCAATATAAATTAGGTTATTACACATTTTATGTTGCCGTTATCGATAGAACTATAATTACTATGCCCATTACTCTTGTTATTCAAAACATAACTTATATTTTTACCCATATTACGTTCGTGTTATCGATAGCACTACAATTAATGTTTCTATTACCCTTGTTATTCAAAATATAACTTATATTATTACCCATATTATGTTGGTGTTATTGATAGCACTATAATTAATGCTTCTATTAATCTAGTTATTCAAAATATAATTTATATTATTACCCATATTATGTTGCCGTTATCGATAGCACTATTATTAATGTTTCTATTACTCTCGTTATTCAAAATATAACTTATATTATTACCCATATTATGTTGCTGTTATCGATAGCACTATAATTAACATTTCTATTACTCTTATTATCTTCAATATAACTTAGGTTATTGCACATTTTATGTTGCTGTTATCGATAGAACTATAATTACTATGCCCATTACTCTTGTTATTCAAAATATAACTAATATTATTACCCATATTATTTTGATGTTATCGATAGAACTATAATTACTATGCCCATTACTCTTGTTATTCAAAACATAACATATATTATTACCAATATTATGTTGGTGTTATCGATAGCACTATAATTAATGTTTCTATTACTCTTGTTATTTTCTATATAACTGAGGTTATTGCACATATTATGTTGCTGTTATCGATAGCACTATAATTAATGTTTCTATTACTCTTGTTATTCAAAATATAACTTATATTATTACCCATATTATGTTGCTGTTATCGATAGCACTGTAATTAATATTTCCATTACTCTTATTGTCTTCAATATAACTTAGGTTATTGCACATTTTATGTTGCTGTTATCGATAGAACTATAATTACTATGCCCATTACTCTTGTTATTCAAAACATAACTTATATTATTACCCATATTATGTTGGTGTTATCGATAGTACTATAATTAATATTTCTATTACTCTTATTATCTTCAATATAAATTAGGTTATTACACATTTTATGTTGCTGTTATCGATAGAACTATAATTACTATGCCCATTACTCTTGTTATTCAAAATATAACTTACATTATTACCCATATTATGTTGCTGTTATCGATAGCACTATTATTAATGTTTCT
Organism: Megachile rotundata; assembly: GCF_050947335.1. Lineage (NCBI taxonomy): Eukaryota > Metazoa > Arthropoda > Insecta > Hymenoptera > Megachilidae > Megachile > Megachile rotundata. The sequence continues at coordinate 328,907 of NW_027473443.1, read as the reverse complement.
ATTACTCTCGTTATTCAAAATATAACTTATATTATTACCCATATTATGTTGCTGTTATCGATAGCACTATAATTAATATTTCTATTACTCTTATTATCTTCAATATAACTTAGGTTATTGCACATATTATGTTGCTGTTATCGAAAGAACTATAATTACTATGCCCATTACTCTTGTTATTCAAAATATAACTAATATTATTCCCCATATTATGTTGCTGTTATCGATAGAACTATAATTACTATGCCCATTACTCTTGTTATTCAAAACATAACTTATATTATTACCCATATTATGTTGGTGTTATCGATAGCACTATAATTAATGTTTCTATTACTCTTGTTATTTTCAATGTAACTGAGGTTATTGCACATATTATGTTGCTGTTATCGATAGCACTATAATTGATGTTTCTATTAATCTTGTTCTTCGAAATATAACTTATATTATTACCCTTATTATGTTGCTGTTTTCGATAGCACTATAATTACTGTTCCTATTTCTCTCGTTATTCAAAATATAACTTATATTATTACCCATATTATGTTGCTGTTATCGATAGCACTATAATTAATGTTTCTATTACTCTTATTATCTTCAATATAAATTAGGTTATTACACATTTTATGTTGCTGTCATCGATAGAGCTATAACTACTATGCCCATTACTTTTGCTATTCAAAATATAACTTATATTATTACCCATATTATGTTGCTGTTATCGATAGCACTGTAATTGATGTTTTTATTAATCTTGTTATTCAAAATATCACTTATACTATTACCCATATTATGTTGCTGTTATCGATAGCACTATAATTAATGTTTCTAAAACTCTTGTTATTCAAAATATAACTTATATTATTACCCATATTATGTTGCTGTTATCGATAGCGCTATAATTGATGTTTCTATTAATCTTGTTATTCAAAATATAACTTATATTATTACCCATATTATGTTGCTGTTATCGATAGCACTATAATTAATGCTTCTATTACTCTCGTTATTCAAAATATAACTTATATTATTACCCATATTATGTTGCTGTTATCGATAGCACTATAATTAATATTTCTATTACTCTTATTATCTTCAATATAAATTAGGTTATTACACATTTCTGTTGCTATTATCGGTAGAACTATAATTACTATGCCCATTACTCTTGTTATTCAAAACATAACTTATATTATTACCCATATTATGTTGCTGTTATCGATAGCACTATAATTAATGTTTCCATTACTCTTATTATCTTCAATATAACTTAGGTTATTGCACATTTTATGTTGCTGTTATCGATAGAACTATAATTACTATGCCCATTACTCTTGTTATTCAAAACATAACTTATATTATTACCCATATTATGTTGGTGTTATCGATAGCACTATAATTAATGTTTCTATTACTCTTGTTATTTTCAATATAACTGAGGTTATTACACATTTTATGTTGGTGTTATCGATAGAACTATAATTACTATGCCCATTACTCTTGTTATTCAAAATATAACTAATATTAATACCCATATTATGTTGGTGTTATCGATAGAACTATAATTACTATGCCCATTACTCTTGTTATTCAAATCATAACTTATATTATTACCCATATTATGTTGGTGTTATCGATAGCACTATAATTAATGTTTCTATTACTCTTGTTATTTTCAATATAACTGAGGTTATTGCACATATTATGTTGCTGTTATCGATAGCATTATAATTAATGTTTCTATTACTCTTGTTATCTCCAATATAAATTACGTTATTACACATTCTATGTTGCTGTTATGGATAGTACTATAATTACTATGCCCATTACTCTTGTTATTCAAATCATAACTTATATTATTACCCATATTATGTTGGTGTTATTGATAGCACTATAATTAATGCTTCTATTAATCTTGTTATTCAAAATATAACTTATATTATTACCCATATTATGTTGCTGTCATCGATAGCACTATTATTAATGTTTCTATTACTCTCGTTATTCAAAATATAACTTATATTATTACCCATATTATGTTGGTGTTATCGATAGCACTATAATTAATATTTCTATTACTCTTATTATCTTCAATATAAATTAGGTTATTACACATTTAATGTTGCTGTTATCGATAGATCTATAATTACTATGCCCATTACTCTTGTTATTCAAAACATAACTTATATTATTACCCATATTATGTTGGTGTTATCGATAGCACTATAATTAATGTTTCTATTACCCTTGTTATTCAAAATATAACTTATATTATTACCCATATTATGTTGGTGTTATTGATAGCACTATAACTAATGCTTCTATTAATCTTGTTATTCAAAATATAACTTATAGTATTACCCATATTATGTTGCTGTCATCGATAGCACTATTATTAATGTTTCTATTACTCTCGTTATTCAAAATATAACTTATATTATTACCCATATTATGTTGGTGTTATCGATAGCACTATAATTAATATTTCTATTACTCTTATTATCTTCAATATAAATTAGGTTATTACACATTTTATGTTGCTGTTATCGATAGAACTATAATTACTATGCCTATTACTCTTGTTATTCAAAGTATGACTTATATTATTACCCATATTATGTTGCTGATATAGATAGCACTATAATTAATATTTCTATTACTCTTATTATCTTCAATATAAATTAGGTTATTACACATTTTCTGTTGCTGTTATCTATAGAACTATAATTACTATGCCCATTACTCTTGTTATTCAAAACATAACTTATATTATTACCCATATTATGTTGGTGTTATCGATAGCACTATAATTAATGTTTCTATTAATCTTGTTATTTTCTATATAACTGAGTTTATTGCATATATTATATTGCTGTTATCGATAGCACTATAATTAATGTTTCTATTACCCTTGTTATTCAAAATATAACTTATAATATTACCCATATTATGTTGGTGTTATTGATAGCAATATAATTAATACTTCTATTAATCTTGTTATTCAAAATATAACTTATATTATTACCCATATTATGTTGCTGTTTTCGATAGCACTATAATTACTGTTTCTATTACTCTCGTTATTCAAAATATAACTTATATTATTACCCATATTATGTTGCTGTTATCGATAGCACTATAATTAATGTTTCTATTACTCTTATTATCTTCAATATAAATTAGGTTATTACACATTTTATGTTGCTGTTATCGATAGAACTATAATTACTATGCCCATTACTCTTGTTATTCAAAATATAACTTATATTATTACTCATATTATGTTGCTGTTATAGATAGCACTATAATTAATATTTCTATTACTCTTATTATCTTCAATATAAATTAGGTTATTACACATTTTATGTTGCTGTTATCGATAGAACTATAATTACTATGCCCATTACTCTTGTTATTCAAAACATAACTTATATTATTACCCATATTATGTTGGTGTTATCGATAGCACTATAATTAATGTTTCTATTACCCTTGTTATTCAAAATATAACTTATATTATTACCCATATTATGTTGGTGTTATTGATAGCACTATAATTAATGCTTCTATTAATCTTGTTATTCAAAATATCACTTATATTATTACCCATATTATGTTGCTGTCATCGTTAGCACTATTATTAATGTTTCTATAACTCTCGTTATTCAAAATATAACTTATATTATTACCCATATTTTGTTGGTGTTATCGATAGCACTATAATTAATATTTCTATTACTCTTATTATCTTCAATATAAATTAGGTTATTACACATTTTATGTTGCTGTTATCGATAGAACTATAATCACTATGCCCATTACTCTTGTTATTCAAAATATAACTAATATTATTACCCATATTATGTTGGTGTTATCGATAGCACTATAATTAATGTTTCTATTACTCTTGTTATTTTCTATATAACTGAGGTTATTGCACATATTATATTGCTCTTACCGATAGCACTATAATTAATGTTTCTATTACTCTTGTTATTCAAAATATAACTTATAATATTACCCATATTATGTTGGTGTTATTGATGGCAATATAATTAATACTTCTATTAATATGGTTATTCAAAGTATAACTTATATTATTACCCATATTATGTCGCTGTTATCGATAGTACTATAATTAATATTTCTATTACTCTTATTATTTTCAATATAAATTAGGTTATTACACATTTTATGTTGCTGTTATCGATAGAACTATAATTACTATGCCCATTACTCTTGTCATTCAAGATATAACTTATATTATTACTCATATTATGTTGCTGTTATAGATAGCACTATAATTAATATTTCCATTACTCTTATTATCTTCAATATAACTTAGGTTATTGCACATTTTATGTTGCTGTTATCGATAGAACTATAATTACTATGCCCATTACTCTTGTTATTCAAAACATAACTTATATTATTACCCATATTATGTTGGTGTTATCGATAGCACTATAATTAATGTTTCTATTACTCTTGTTATTTTCAATATAACTGAGGTTATTGCACATATTATGTTGCTGTTATCGATAGAACTATAATTAATGTTTCTATTACTCTTGTTATCTCCAATATAAATTACGTTATTACACATTCTATGTTGCTGTTATCGATAGAACTATAATTACTATGCCCATTACTCTTGTTATTCAAAACATAACATATATTATTACCCATATTATGTTGGTGTTATCGATAGCACTATAATTAATGTTTCTATTACTCTTGTTATTCAAAATGTAACTTATATTATTACCCATATTATGTTGCTGTTATCGATAGCACTATAATTAATATTTCTATTACTCTTATCATTTTCAATATAACTTAGGTTATTACACATTTTATGTTTCTGTTATCGATAGAACTATAATTACTATGCCCATTACTCTTGTTATTCAAAATATACCTAATATTAATACCCATATTATGTTGGTGTTATCGATAGAACTATAATTACTATGCCCATTACTCTTGTTATTCAAATCATAACTTATATTATTACCCATATTATGTTGGTGTTATCGATAGCACTATAATTAATGTTTCTATTACCCTTGTTATTCAAAATATAACTTATATTATTACCCATATTATGTTGGTGTTATTGATAGCACTATAATTAATGCTTCTATTAATCTTGTTATTCAAAATATAACTTATATTATTACCCATATTATGTTGCTGTCATCGATAGCACTATTATTAATGTTTCTATTACTCTCGTTATTCAAAATATAACTTATATTATTACCCATATTTTGTTGGTGTTATCGATAGCACTATAATTAATATTTCTATTACTCTTATTATCTTCAATATAAATTAGGTTATTACACATTTTATGTTGCTGTTATCGATAGAACTATAATTACTATGCCTATTACTCTTGTTATTCAAAGTATGACTTATATTATTACCCATATTATGTTGCTGATATAGATAGCACTATAATTAATATTTCTATTACTCTTATTATCTTCAATATAAATTAGGTTATTACACATTTTCTGTTGCTGTTATCTATAGAACTATAATTACTATGCCCATTACTCTTGTTATTCAAAACATAACTTATATTATTACCCATATTATGTTGGTGTTATCGATAGCACTATAATTAATGTTTCTATTACTCTTGTTATTTTCTATATAACTGAGTTTATTGCATATATTATATTGCTGTTATCGATAGCACTATAATTAATGTTTCTATTACTCTTGTTATTCAAAATATAACTTATAATATTACCCATATTATGTTGGTGTTATTGATAGCAATATAATTAATACTTCTATTAATCTTGTTATTCAAAATATAACTTATATTATTACCCATATTTTATTGCTGTTTTCGATAGCACTATAATTACTGTTTCTATTACTCTCGTTATTCAAAATATAACTTATATTATTACCCATATTATGTTGCTGTTATCGATAGCACTATAATTAATGTTTCTATTACTCTTATTATCTTCAATATAAATTAGGTTATTACACATTTTATGTTGCTGTTATCGATAGAACTATAATTACTATGCCCATTACTCTTGTTATTCAAGATATAACTTATATTATTACTCATATTATGTTGCTGTTATAGATAGCACTATAATTAATATTTCTATTACTCTTATTATCTTCAATATAAATTAGGTTATTACACATTTTATGTTGCTGTTATCGATAGATCTATAATTACTATGCCCATTACTCTTGTTATTCAAAACATAACTTATATTATTACCCATATTATGTTGGTGTTATCGATAGCACTATAATTAATGTTTCTATTACTCTTGTTATTTTCAATATAACTGAGGTTATTGCACATATTATGTTGCTGTTATCGATAGAACTATAATTAATGTTTCTATTACTCTTGTTATCTCCAATATAAATTACGTTATTACACATTCTATGTTGCTGTTATCGATAGAACTATAATTACTATGCCCATTACTCTTGTTATTCAAAACATAACATATATTATTACCCATATTATGTTGGTGTTATCGATAGCACTATAATTAATGTTTCTATTACTCTTGTTATTCAAAATGTAACTTATATTATTACCCATATTATGTTGCTGTTATCGATAGCACTATAATTAATATTTCTATTACTCTTATCATTTTCAATATAACTTAGGTTATTACACATTTTATGTTTCTGTTATCGATAGAACTATAATTACTATGCCCATTACTCTTGTTATTCAAAATATAACTAATATTAATACCCATATTATGTTGGTGTTATCGATAGAACTATAATTACTATGCCCATTACTCTTGTTATTCAAATCATAACTTATATTATTACCCATATTATGTTGGTGTTATCGATAGCACTATAATTAATGGTTCTATTACTCTTGTTATTTTCTATATAACTGAGTTTATTGCATATATTATATTGCTGTTATCGATAGCACTATAATTAATGTTTCTATTACTCTTGTTATTCAAAATATAACTTATAATATTACCCATATTATGTTGGTGTTATTGATAGCAATATAATTAATACTTCTATTAATCTTGTTATTCAAAATATAACTTATATTATTACCCATATTTTATTGCTGTTTTCGATAGCACTATAATTACTGTTTCTATTACTCTCGTTATTCAAAATATAACTTATATTATTACCCATATTATGTTGCTGTTATAGATAGCACTATAATTAATATTTCTATTACTCTTATTATCTTCAATATAAATTAGGTTATTACACATTTTATGTTGCTGTTATCGATAGATCTATAATTACTATGCCCATTACTCTTGTTATTCAAAACATAACTTATATTATTACCCATATTATGTTGGTGTTATCGATAGCACTATAATTAATGTTTCTATTACCCTTGTTATTCAAAATATAACTTATATTATTACCCATATTATGTTGGTGTTATTGATAGCACTATAATTAATGCTTCTATTAATCTTGTTATTCAAAATATAACTTATATTATTACCCATATTATGTTGCTGTCATCGTTAGCACTATTATTAATGTTTCTATAACTCTCGTTATTCAAAATATAACTTATATTATTACCCATATTATGTTGGTGTTGTCGATAGCACTATAATTAATATTTCTATTACTCTTATTATCTTCAATATAAATTAGGTTATTACACATTTTATGTTGCTGTTATCGATAGAACTATAATTACTATGCCCATTACTCTTGTTATTCAAAATATAACTAATATTATTACCCATATTATGTTGGTGTTATCGATAGCACTATAATTAATGTTTCTATTACCCTTGTTATTCAAAATATAACTTATATTATTACCCATATTATGTTGGTGTTATTTATAGCACTATAATTAATGCTTCTATTAATCTTGTTATTCAAAATATAACTTATATTATTACCCTTATTATGTCGCTGTTATCGATAGTACTATAATTAATATTTCTATTACTCTTATTATCTTCAATATAAATTAGGTTATTACACATTTTATGTTGCTGTTATCGATAGAACTATAATTACTATGCCCATTACTCTTGTTATTCAAGATATAACTTATATTATTACTCATATTATGTTGCTGTTATAGATAGCACTATGATTAATATTTCTATTACTCTTATTATCTTCAATATAAATTAGGTTATTACACATTTTATGTTTCTGTTATCGATAGAACTATAATTACTATGCCCATTACTCTTGTTATTCAAAATATAACTAATATTAGTACCCATATTATGTTGGTGTTATCGATAGAACTATAATTACTATGCCCATTACTCTTGTTATTCAAATCATAACTTATATTATTACCCATATTATGTTGGTGTTATTGATAGCACTATAATTAATGCTTCTATTAATCTTGTTATTCAAAATATAACTTATATTATTACCCATATTATGTTGCTGTCATCGATAGCACTATTATTAATGTTTCTATTACTCTCGTTATTCAAAATATAACTTATATTATTACCCATATTATGTTGGTGTTATCGATAGCACTATGATTAATATTTCTATTACTCTTATTATCTTCAATATAAATTAGGTTATTACACATTTTATGTTGCTGTTATCGATAGAACTATAATTACTATGCCTATTACTCTTGTTATTCAAAGTATGACTTATATTATTACCCATATTATGTTGGTGTTATCGATAGCACTATAATTAATGTTTCTATTACCCTTGTTATTCAAAATATAACTTATATTATTACCCATATTATGTTGGTGTTATTTATAGCACTATAATTAATGCTTCTATTAATCTTGTTATTCAAAATATAACTTATATTATTACCCTTATTATGTCGCTGTTATCGATAGTACTATAATTAATATTTCTATTACTCTTATTATCTTCAATATAAATTAGGTTATTACACATTTTATGTTGCTGTTATCGATAGAACTATAATTACTATGCCCATTACTCTTGTTATTCAAGATATAACTTATATTATTACTCCTATTATGTTGCTGTTATAGATAGCACTATAATTAATATTTCTATTACTCTTATTATCTTCAATATAAATTAGGTTATTACACATTTTATGTTGCTGTTATCGATAGATCTATAATTACTATGCCCATTACTCTTGTTATTCAAAACATAACTTATATTATTACCCATATTATGTTGGTGTTATCGATAGCACTATAATTAATGTTTCTATTACCCTTGTTATTCAAAATATAACTTATATTATTACCCATATTAAGTTGGTGTTATTGATAGCACTATAATTAATGCTTCTATTAATCTTGTTATTCAAAATATAACTTATATTATTACCCATATTATGTTGCTGATATAGATAGCACTATAATTAATATTTCTATTACTCTTATTATCTTCAATATAAATTAGGTTATTACACATTTTATGTTGCTGTTATCGATAGATCTATAATTACTATGCCCATTACTCTTGTTATTCAAAACATAACTTATATTATTACCCATATTATGTTGGTGTTATCGATAGCACTATAATTAATGTTTCTATTACTCTTGTTATTTTCAATATAACTGAGGTTATTGCACATATTATGTTGCTGTTATCGATAGAACTATAATTAATGTTTCTATTACTCTTGTTATCTCCAATATAAATTACGTTATTACACATTCTATGTTGCTGTTATCGATAGAACTATAATTACTATGCCCATTACTCTTGGTATTCAAAACATAACATATATTATTACCCATATTATGTTGGTGTTATCGATAGCACTATAATTAATGTTTCTATTACTCTTGTTATTCAAAATGTAACTTATATTATTACCCATATTATGTTGCTGTTATCGATAGCACTATAATTAATATTTCTATTACTCTTATCATTTTCAATATAACTTAGGTTATTACACATTTTATGTTTCTGTTATCGATAGAACTATAATTACTATGCCCATTACTCTTGTTATTCAAAATATAACTAATATTAATACCCATATTATGTTGGTGTTATCGATAGAACTATAATTACTATGCCCATTACTCTTGTTATTCAAATCATAAATTATATTATTACCCATATTATGTTGGTGTTATCGATAGCACTATAATTAATGTTTCTATTACTCTTGTTATTTTCTATATAACTGAGGTTATTGCACATATTATATTGCTCTTATCGATAGCACTATAATTAATGTTTCTATTACCCTTGTTATTCAAAATATAACTTATATTATTACCCATATTATGTTGGTGTTATTTATAGCACTATAATTAATGCTTCTATTAATCTTGTTATTCAAAATATAACTTATATTATTACCCTTATTATGTCGCTGTTATCGATAGTACTATAATTAATATTTCTATTACTCTTATTATCTTCAATATAAATTAGGTTATTACACATTTTATGTTGCTGTTATCGATAGAACTATAATTACTATGCCCATTACTCTTGTTATTCAAGATATAACTTATATTATTACTCATATTATGTTGCTGTTATAGATAGCACTATAATTAATATTTCTATTACTCTTATTATCTTCAATATAAATTAGGTTATTACACATTTTATGTTGCTGTTATCGATAGATCTATAATTACTATGCCCATTACTCTTGTTATTCAAAACATAACTTATATTATTACCCATATTATGTTGGTGTTATCGATAGCACTATAATTAATGTTTCTATTACCCTTGTTATTCAAAATATAACTTATATTATTACCCATATTAAGTTGGTGTTATTGATAGCACTATAATTAATGCTTCTATTAATCTTGTTATTCAAAATATAACTTATATTATTACCCATATTATGTTGCTGATATAGATAGCACTATAATTAATATTTCTATTACTCTTATTATCTTCAATATAAATTAGGTTATTACACATTTTATGTTGCTGTTATCGATAGATCTATAATTACTATGCCCATTACTCTTGTTATTCAAAACATAACTTATATTATTACCCATATTATGTTGGTGTTATCGATAGCACTATAATTAATGTTTCTATTACCCTTGTTATTCAAAATATAACTTATAATATTACCCATATTATGTTGGTGTTATTGATAGCAATATAATTAATACTTCTATTAATCTTGTTATTCAACATATAACTTATATTATTACCCATATTATGTCGCTGTTATCGATAGTACTATAATTAATATTTCTATTACTCTTATTATTTTCAATATAACTTAGGTTATTGCACATTTTATGTTGCTGTTATCGATAGAGCTATAACTACTATGCCCATTACTTTTGCTATTCAAAATATAACTTATATTATTACCCATATTATGTTGCTGTTATCGATAGCACTATAATTGATGTTTCTATTAATCTTGTTATTCAAAATATAACTTATATTATTACCCATATTATGTTGCTGTTATCGATAGCACTATAATTGATGTTTCCATTAATCTTGTTATTCAAAATATAACTTATATTATTACCCATATTATGTTGCTGTTTTCGATAGCACTATAATTACTGTTTCTATTACTCTCGTTATTCAAAATATAACTTATATTATTACCCATATTATGTTGCTGTTATCGATAGCACTATAATTAATATTTCTATTACTCTTATTATCTTCAATATAAATTAGGTTATTACACATTTTCTGTTGCTGTTATCGATAGAACTATAATTACTATGCCCATTACTCTTGTTACTCAAAACATAACTTATATTATTACCCATATTATGTTGGTGTTATCGATAGAACTATAATTACTATGCCCATTACTCTTGTTATTCAAAATATAACTTATATTATTACCCATATTATGTTGCTGTTATCGATAGCACTATAATTGATGTTTCCATTAATCTTGTTATTCAAAATATAACTTATATTATTACCCATATTATGTTGCTGTTCTCGATAGCACTATAATTACTGTTTCTATTACTCTCGTTATTCAAAATATAACATATATTATTACCCATATTATGTTGCTGTTATCGATAGCACTATAATTAATATTTCTATTACTCTTATTATCTTCAATATAACTTAGGTTATTACACATTTTATGTTTCTGTTATCGATAGAACTATAATTACTATACCCATTACTCTTGTTATTCAAAATATAACTAATATTAATACCCATATTATGTTGGTGTTATCGATAGAACTATAATTACTATGCCCACTACTCTTGTTATTCAAATCATAACTTATATTATTACCCATATTATGTTGGTGTTATCGATAGCACTATAATTAATGTTTCTATTACCCTTGTTATTCAAAATATAACTTATATTATTACCCATATTATGTTGGTGTTATTCATAGCACTATAATTAATGCTTCTATTAATCTTGTTATTCAAAATATAACTTATATTATTACCCATATTATGTTGCTGTTATCGATAGCACTATTATTAATGTTTCTATTACTCTCGTTATTCAAAATATAACTTATTTTATTACCCATATTATGTTGCTGTTATCGATAGCACTATAATTAATATTTCTATTACTCTTATTATCTTCAATATAACTTAGGTTATTGCACATTTTATGTTGCTGTTATCGATAGAACTATAATTACTATGCCCATTACTCTTGTTATTCAAAATATAACTAATATTATTACCCATATTATGTTGGTGTTATCGATAGAACTATAATTACTATGCCCATTACTCTTGTTATTCAAACCATAACTTATATTATTACCCATATTATGTTGGTGTTATCGGTAGCACTATAATTAATGTTTCTATTACTCTTGTTATTTTCTATATAACTGAGGTTATTGCACATATTATGTTGCTGTTATCGATAGCACTATAATTAATGTTTCTATTACTCTTGTTATTCAAAATATAACTTATATTATTACCCATATTATGTTGCTGTTATCGATAGCACTATAATTGATGTTTCTATTAATCTTGTTATTCAAAATATAACTTATATTATTACCCATATTATGTTGCTGTTTTCGATAGCACTATAATTACTGTTTCTATTACTCTCGTTATTCAAAATATAACTTATATTATTACCCATATTATGTTACTGTTATAGATAGCACTATAATTAATATTTCTATTACTCTTATTATCTTCAATATAAATTAGGTTATTACACATTTTATGTTGCTGTTATCGATAGATCTATAATTACTATGCCCATTACTCTTGTTATTCAAAACATAACTTATATTATTACCCATATTATGTTGGTGTTATCGATAGCACTATAATTAATGTTTCTATTACCCTTGTTATTCAAAATATAACTTATATTATCACCCATATTATGTTGGTGTTATTGATAGCACTATAATTAATGCTTCTATTAATCTTGTTATTCAAAATATAACTTATATTATTACCCATATTATGTTGCTGTCATCGTTAGCACTATTATTAATGTTTCTATAACTCTCGTTATTCAAAATATAACTTATATTATTACCCATATTATGTTGGTGTTATCGATAGCACTATAATTAATATTTCTATTACTCTTATTATCTTCAATATAAATTAGGTTATTACACATTTTATGTTGCTGTAATCGATAGAACTATAATTACTATGCCCATTACTCTTGTTATTCAAAATATAACTAATATTATTACCCATATTATGTTGGTGTTATCGATAGCACTATAATTAATGTTTCTATTACTCTTGTTATTTTCTATATAACTGAGGTTATTGCACATATTATATTGCTCTTATCGATAGCACTATAATTAATGTTTCTATTACCCTTGTTATTCAAAATATAACTTATATTATTACCCATATTATGTTGGTGTTATTTATAGCACTATAATTAATGCTTCTATTAATCTTGTTATTCAAAATATAACTTATATTATTACCCTTATTATGTCGCTGTTATCGATAGTACTATAATTAATATTTCTATTACTCTTATTATCTTCAATATAAATTAGGTTATTACACATTTTATGTTGCTGTTATCGATAGAACTATAATTACTATGCCCATTACTCTTGTTATTCAAGATATAACTTATATTATTACTCATATTATGTTGCTGTTATAGATAGCACTATAATTAATATTTCTATTACTCTTATTATCTTCAATATAAATTAGGTTATTACACATTTTATGTTGCTGTTATCGACAGATCTATAATTACTATGCCCATTACTCTTGATATTCAAAACATAACTTATATTATTACCCACATTATGTTGGTGTTATCGATAGCACTATAATTAATGTTTCTATTACTCTTGTTATTTTCAATATAACTGAGGTTATTGCACATATTATGTTGCTGTTATCGATAGAACTATAATTAATGTTTCTATTACTCTTGTTATCTCCAATATAAATTACGTTATTACACATTCTATGTTGCTGTTATCGATAGAACTATAATTACTATGCCCATTACTCTTGTTATTCAAAACATAACATATATTATTACCCATATTATGTTGGTGTTATCGATAGCACTATAATTAATGTTTCTATTACTCTTGTTAAGTAAAAATGTAACTTATATTATTACCCATATTATGTTGCTGTTATCGATAGCACTATAATTAATATTTCTATTACTCTTATCATTTTCAATATAACTTAGGTTATTACACATTTTATGTTTCTGTTATCGATAGAACTATAATTACTATGCCCATTACTCTTGTTATTCAAAATATAACTAATATTAATACCCATATTATGTTGGTGTTATCGATAGAACTATAATTACTATGCCCATTACTCTTGTTATTCAAATCATAACTTATATTATTACCCATATTATGTTGGTGTTATCGATAGCACTATAATTAATGTTTCTATTACCCTTGTTATTCAAAATATAACTTATATTATTACCCATATTATGTTGGTGTTATTGATAGCACTATAATTAATGCTTCTATTAATCTTGTTATTCAAAATATAACTTATATTATTACCCATATTATGTTGCTGTCATCGATAGCACTATTATTAATGTTTCTATTACTCTCGTTATTCAAAATATAACTTATATTATTACCCATATTATGTTGGTGTTATCGATAGCACTATGATTAATATTTCTATTACTCTTATTATCTTCAATATAAATTAGGTTATTACACATTTTATGTTGCTGTTATCGATAGAACTATAATTACTATGCCTATTACTCTTGTTATTCAAAGTATGACTTATATTATTACCCATATTATGTTGCTGATATAGATAGCACTATAATTAATATTTCTATTACTCTTATTATCTTCAATATAAATTAGGTTATTACACATTTTCTGTTGCTGTTATCTATAGAACTATAATTACTATGCCCATTACTCTTGTTATTCAAAACATAACTTATATTATTACCCATATTATGTTGGTGTTATCGATAGAACTATAATTAATGTTTCTATTACTCTTGTTATTTTCTATATAACTGAGTTTATTGCATATATTATATTGCTGTTATCGATAGCACTATAATTAATGTTTCTATTACTCTTGTTATTCAAAATATAACTCATAATATTACCCATATTATGTTGGTGTTATTGATAGCAATATAATTAATACTTCTATTAATCTTGTTATTCAAAATATAACTTATATTATTACCCATATTTTATTGCTGTTTTCGATAGCACTATAACTACTGTTTCTATTACTCTCGTTATTCAAAATATAACTTATATTATTACCCATATTATGTTGCTGTTATCGATAGCACTATAATTAATGTTTCTATTACTCTTATTATCTTCAATATAAATTAGGTTATTACACATTTTATGTTGCTGTTATCGATAGAACTATAATTACTATGCCCATTACTCTTGTTATTCAAAATATAACTTATATTATTACTCATATTATGTTGCTGTTATAGATAGCACTATAATTAATATTTCTATTACTCTTATTATCTTCAATATAAATTAGGTTATTACACATTTTATGTTGCTGTAATCGATAGAACTATAATTACTATGCCCATTACTCTTGTTATTCAAAACATAACTAATATTATTACCCATATTATGTTGGTGTTATCGCTAGCACTATAATTAATGTTTCTATTACCCTTGTTATTCAAAATATAACTTATATTATTACCCATATTATGTTGGTGTTATTGATGGCACTATAATTAATGCTTCTATTAATCTTGTTATTCAAAATATAACTTATATTAGTACCCATATTATGTTGCTGTTATCGATAGCACTATTATTAATGTTTCTATTACTCTCGTTATTCAAAATATAACTTATATTATTACCCATATTATGTTGCTGTTATCGATAGCACTATAATTAATATTTCTATTACTCTTATTATCTTCAATATAACTTAGGTTATTGCACATTTTATGTTGCTGTTATCGATAGATCTATAATTACTATGCCCATTACTCTTGTTATTCAAAACATAACTTATATTATTACCCATATTATGTTGGTGTTATCGATAGCACTATAATTAATGTTTCTATTACCCTTGTTATTCAAAATATAACTTATATTATCACCCATATTATGTTGGTGTTATTGATAGCATGATAATTAATGCTTCTGTTAATCTTGTTATTCAAAATATAACTTATATTATTACCCATATTGAGTTGCTGTCATCGTTAGCACTATTATTAATGTTTCTATAACTCTCGTTATTCAAAATATAACTTATATTATTACCCATATTATGTTGGTGTTATCGATAGCACTATAATTAATATTTCTATTACTCTTATTATCTTCAATATAAATTAGGTTATTACACATTTTATGTTGCTGTAATCGATAGAACTATAATTACTATGCCCATTACTCTTGTTATTCAAAATATAACTAATATTATTACCCATATTATGTTGGTGTTATCGCTAGCACTATAATTAATGTTTCTATTACCCTTGTTATTCAAAATATAACTTATATTATTACCCATATTATGTTGGTGTTATTGATGGCACTATAATTAATGCTTCTATTAATCTTGTTATTCAAAATATAACTTATATTAGTACCCATATTATGTTGCTGTTATCGATAGCACTATTATTAATGTTTCTATTACTCTCGTTATTCAAAATATAACTTATATTATTACCCATATTATGTTGCTGTTATCGATAGCACTATAATTAATATTTCTATTACTCTTATTATCTTCAATATAACTTAGGTTATTGCACATTTTATGTTGCTGTTATCGATAGATCTATAATTACTATGCCCATTACTCTTGTTATTCAAAACATAACTTATATTATTACCCATATTATGTTGGTGTTATCGATAGCACTATAATTAATGTTTCTATTACCCTTGTTATTCAAAATATAACACATATTATCACCCATATTATGTTGGTGTTATTGATAGCACTATAATTAATGCTTCTATTAATCTTGTTATTCAAAATATAACTTATATTATTACCCATATTATGTTGCTGTCATCGTTAGCACTATTATTAATGTTTCTATAACTCTCGTTATTCAAAATATAACTTATATTATTACCCATATTATGTTGGTGTTATCGATAGCACTATAATTAATATTTCTATTACTCTTATTATCTTCAATATAAATTAGGTTATTACACATTTTATGTTGCTGTAATCGATAGAACTATAATTACTATGCCCATTACTCTTGTTATTCAAAATATAACTAACATTATTACCCATATTATGTTGGTGTTATCGATAGCACTATAATTAATGTTTCTATTACTCTTGTTATTTTCTATATAACTGAGGTTATTGCACATATTATATTGCTCTTATCGATAGCACTATAATTAATGTTTCTATTACCCTTGTTATTCAAAATATAACTTATATTATTACCCATATTATGTTGGTGTTATTTATAGCACTATAATTAATGCTTCTATTAATCTTGTTATTCAAAATATAACTTATATTATTACCCTTATTATGTCGCTGTTATCGATAGTACTATAATTAATATTTCTATTACTCTTATTATCTTCAATATAAATTAGGTTATTACACATTTTATGTTGCTGTTATCGATAGAACTATAATTACTATGCCCATTACTCTTGTTATTCAAGATATAACTTATATTATTACTCATATTATGTTGCTGTTATAGATAGCACTATAATTAATATTTCTATTACTCTTATTATCTTCAATATAAATTAGGTTATTACACATTTTATGTTGCTGTTATCGACAGATCTATAATTACTATGCCCATTACTCTTGTTATTCAAAACATAACTTATATTATTACCCATATTATGTTGGTGTTATCGATAGCACTATAATTAATGTTTCTATTACCCTTGTTATTCAAAATATAACTTATATTATTACCCATATTAAGTTGGTGTTATTGATAGCACTATAATTAATGCTTCTATTAATCTTGTTATTCAAAATATAACTTATATTATTACCTATATTATGTTGCTGATATAGATAGCACTATAATTAATATTTCTATTACTCTTATTATCTTCAATATAAATTAGGTTATTACACATTTTATGTTTCTGTTATCGATAGAACTATAATTACTATGCCCATTACTCTTGTTATTCAAAATATAACTAATATTAATACCCATATTATGTTGGTGTTATCGATAGAACTATAATTACTATGCCCATTACTCTTGTTATTCAAAACATAACTTATATTATTACCCATATTATGTTGGTGTTATCGATAGCACTATAATTAATGTTTCTATTACTCTTGTTATTTTCTATATAACTGAGTTTATTGCATATATTATATTGCTGTTATCGATAGCACTATAATTAATGTTTCTATTACTCTTGTTATTCAAAATATAACTCATAATATTACCCATATTATGTTGGTGTTATTGATAGCAATATAATTAATACTTCTATTAATCTTGTTATTCAAAATATAACTTATATTATTACCCATATTTTATTGCTGTTTTCGATAGCACTATAACTACTGTTTCTATTACTCTCGTTATTCAAAATATAACTTATATTATTACCCATATTATGTTGCTGTTATCGATAGCACTATAATTAATGTTTCTATTACTCTTATTATCTTCAATATAAATTAGGTTATTACACATTTTATGTTGCTGTTATCGATAGAACTATAATTACTATGCCCATTACTCTTGTTATTCAAAACATAACTTATATTAGTACCCATATTATGTTGCTGTTATCGATAGCACTATTATTAATGTTTCTATTACTCTCGTTATTCAAAATATAACTTATATTATTACCCATATTATGTTGCTGTTATCGATAGCACTATAATTAATATTTCTATTACTCTTATTATCTTCAATATAACTTAGGTTATTGCACATTTTATGTTGCTGTTATCGATAGATCTATAATTACTATGCCCATTACTCTTGTTATTCAAAACATAACTTATATTATTACCCATATTATGTTGGTGTTATCGATAGCACTATAATTAATGTTTCTATTACCCTTGTTATTCAAAATATAACTTATATTATCACCCATATTATGTTGGTGTTATTGATAGCACTATAATTAATGCTTCTATTAATCTTGTTATTCAAAATATAACTTATATTATTACCCATATTGAGTTGCTGTCATCGTTAGCACTATTATTAATGTTTCTATAACTCTCGTTATTCAAAATATAACTTATATTATTACCCATATTATGTTGGTGTTATCGATAGCACTATAATTAATATTTCTATTACTCTTATTATCTTCAATATAAATTAGGTTATTACACATTTTATGTTGCTGTAATCGATAGAACTATAATTACTATGCCCATTACTCTTGTTATTCAAAATATAACTAATATTATTACCCATATTATGTTGGTGTTATCGCTAGCACTATAATTAATGTTTCTATTACCCTTGTTATTCAAAATATAACTTATATTATTACCCATATTATGTTGGTGTTATTGATGGCACTATAATTAATGCTTCTATTAATCTTGTTATTCAAAATATAACTTATATTAGTACCCATATTATGTTGCTGTTATCGATAGCACTATTATTAATGTTTCTATTACTCTCGTTATTCAAAATATAACTTATATTATTACCCATATTATGTTGCTGTTATCGATAGCACTATAATTAATATTTCTATTACTCTTATTATCTTCAATATAACTTAGGTTATTGCACATTTTATGTTGCTGTTATCGATAGATCTATAATTACTATGCCCATTACTCTTGTTATTCAAAACATAACTTATATTATTACCCATATTATGTTGGTGTTATCGATAGCACTATAATTAATGTTTCTATTACCCTTGTTATTCAAAATATAACTTATATTATCACCCATATTATGTTGGTGTTATTGATAGCACTATAATTAATGCTTCTATTAATCTTGTTATTCAAAATATAACTTATATTATTACCCATATTGAGTTGCTGTCATCGTTAGCACTATTATTAATGTTTCTATAACTCTCGTTATTCAAAATATAACTTATATTATTACCCATATTATGTTGGTGTTATCGATAGCACTATAATTAATATTTCTATTACTCTTATTATCTTCAATATAAATTAGGTTATTACACATTTTATGTTGCTGTAATCGATAGAACTATAATTACTATGCCCATTACTCTTGTTATTCAAAATATAACTAATATTATTACCCATATTATGTTGGTGTTATCGCTAGCACTATAATTAATGTTTCTATTACCCTTGTTATTCAAAATATAACTTATATTATTACCCATATTATGTTGGTGTTATTGATGGCACTATAATTAATGCTTCTATTAATCTTGTTATTCAAAATATAACTTATATTAGTACCCATATTATGTTGCTGTTATCGATAGCACTATTATTAATGTTTCTATTACTCTCGTTATTCAAAATATAACTTATATTATTACCCATATTATGTTGCTGTTATCGATAGCACTATAATTAATATTTCTATTACTCTTATTATCTTCAATATAACTTAGGTTATTGCACATTTTATGTTGCTGTTATCGATAGATCTATAATTACTATGCCCATTACTCTTGTTATTCAAAACATAACTTATATTATTACCCATATTATGTTGGTGTTATCGATAGCACTATAATTAATGTTTCTATTACCCTTGTTATTCAAAATATAACACATATTATCACCCATATTATGTTGGTGTTATTGATAGCACTATAATTAATGCTTCTATTAATCTTGTTATTCAAAATATAACTTATATTATTACCCATATTATGTTGCTGTCATCGTTAGCACTATTATTAATGTTTCTATAACTCTCGTTATTCAAAATATAACTTATATTATTACCCATATTATGTTGGTATTATCGATAGCACTATAATTAATATTTCTATTACTCTTATTATCTTCAATATAAATTAGGTTATTACACATTTTATGTTGCTGTAATCGATAGAACTATAATTACTATGCCCATTACTCTTGTTATTCAAAATATAACTAACATTATTACCCATATTATGTTGGTGTTATCGATAGCACTATAATTAATGTTTCTATTACTCTTGTTATTTTCTATATAACTGAGGTTATTGCACATATTATATTGCTCTTATCGATAGCACTATAATTAATGTTTCTATTACCCTTGTTATTCAAAATATAACTTATATTATTACCCATATTATGTTGGTGTTATTTATAGCACTATAATTAATGCTTCTATTAATCTTGTTATTCAAAATATAACTTATATTATTACCCTTATTATGTCGCTGTTATCGATAGTACTATAATTAATATTTCTATTACTCTTATTATCTTCAATATAAATTAGGTTATTACACATTTTATGTTGCTGTTATCGATAGAACTATAATTACTATGCCCATTACTCTTGTTATTCAAGATATAACTTATATTATTACTCATATTATGTTGCTGTTATAGATAGCACTATAATTAATATTTCTATTACTCTTATTATCTTCAATATAAATTAGGTTATTACACATTTTATGTTGCTGTTATCGACAGATCTATAATTACTATGCCCATTACTCTTGTTATTCAAAACATAACTTATATTATTACCCATATTATGTTGGTGTTATCGATAGCACTATAATTAATGTTTCTATTACCCTTGTTATTCAAAATATAACTTATATTATTACCCATATTAAGTTGGTGTTATTGATAGCACTATAATTAATGCTTCTATTAATCTTGTTATTCAAAATATAACTTATATTATTACCTATATTATGTTGCTGATATAGATAGCACTATAATTAATATTTCTATTACTCTTATTATCTTCAATATAAATTAGGTTATTACACATTTTATGTTTCTGTTATCGATAGAACTATAATTACTATGCCCATTACTCTTGTTATTCAAAATATAACTAATATTAATACCCATATTATGTTGGTGTTATCGATAGAACTATAATTACTATGCCCATTACTCTTGTTATTCAAAACATAACTTATATTATTACCCATATTATGTTGGTGTTATCGATAGCACTATAATTAATGTTTCTATTACTCTTGTTATTTTCTATATAACTGAGTTTATTGCATATATTATATTGCTGTTATCGATAGCACTATAATTAATGTTTCTATTACTCTTGTTATTCAAAATATAACTCATAATATTACCCATATTATGTTGGTGTTATTGATAGCAATATAATTAATACTTCTATTAATCTTGTTATTCAAAATATAACTTATATTATTACCCATATTTTATTGCTGTTTTCGATAGCACTATAACTACTGTTTCTATTACTCTCGTTATTCAAAATATAACTTATATTATTACCCATATTATGTTGCTGTTATCGATAGCACTATAATTAATGTTTCTATTACTCTTATTATCTTCAATATAAATTAGGTTATTACACATTTTATGTTGCTGTTATCGATAGAACTATAATTACTATGCCCATTACTCTTGTTATTCAAAACATAACTTATATTAGTACCCATATTATGTTGCTGTTATCGATAGCACTATTATTAATGTTTCTATTACTCTCGTTATTCAAAATATAACTTATATTATTACCCATATTATGTTGCTGTTATCGATAGCACTATAATTAATATTTCTATTACTCTTATTATCTTCAATATAACTTAGGTTATTGCACATTTTATGTTGCTGTTATCGATAGATCTATAATTACTATGCCCATTACTCTTGTTATTCAAAACATAACTTATATTATTACCCATATTATGTTGGTGTTATCGATAGCACTATAATTAATGTTTCTATTACCCTTGTTATTCAAAATATAACTTATATTATCACCCATATTATGTTGGTGTTATTGATAGCACTATAATTAATGCTTCTATTAATCTTGTTATTCAAAATATAACTTATATTATTACCCATATTGAGTTGCTGTCATCGTTAGCACTATTATTAATGTTTCTATAACTCTCGTTATTCAAAATATAACTTATATTATTACCCATATTATGTTGGTGTTATCGATAGCACTATAATTAATATTTCTATTACTCTTATTATCTTCAATATAAATTAGGTTATTACACATTTTATGTTGCTGTAATCGATAGAACTATAATTACTATGCCCATTACTCTTGTTATTCAAAATATAACTCATATTATTACCCATATTATGTTGGTGTTATCGCTAGCACTATAATTAATGTTTCTATTACCCTTGTTATTCAAAATATAACTTATATTATTACCCATATTATGTTGGTGTTATTGATGGCACTATAATTAATGCTTCTATTAATCTTGTTATTCAAAATATAACTTATATTAGTACCCATATTATGTTGCTGTTATCGATAGCACTATTATTAATGTTTCTATTACTCTCGTTATTCAAAATATAACTTATATTATTACCCATATTATGTTGCTGTTATCGATAGCACTATAATTAATATTTCTATTACTCTTATTATCTTCAATATAACTTAGGTTATTGCACATTTTATGTTGCTGTTATCGATAGATCTATAATTACTATGCCCATTACTCTTGTTATTCAAAACATAACTTATATTATTACCCATATTATGTTGGTGTTATCGATAGCACTATAATTAATGTTTCTATTACCCTTGTTATTCAAAATATAACACATATTATCACCCATATTATGTTGGTGTTATTGATAGCACTATAATTAATGCTTCTATTAATCTTGTTATTCAAAATATAACTTATATTATTACCCATATTATGTTGCTGTCATCGTTAGCACTATTATTAATGTTTCTATAACTCTCGTTATTCAAAATATAACTTATATTATTACCCATATTATGTTGGTGTTATCGATAGCACTATAATTAATATTTCTATTAGTCTTATTATCTTCAATATAACTTAGGTTATTGCACATTTTATGTTGCTGTTATCGATAGATCTATAATTACTATGCCCATTACTCTTGTTATTCAAAACATAACTTATATTATTACCCATATTATGTTGGTGTTATCGATAGCACTATAATTAATGTTTCTATTACCCTTGTTATTCAAAATATAACACATATTATCACCCATATTATGTTGGTGTTATTGATAGCACTATAATTAATGCTTCTATTAATCTGGTTATTCAAAATATAACTTATATTATTACCCATATTATGTTGCTGTCATCGTTAGCACTATTATTAATGTTTCTATAACTCTCGTTATTCAAAATATAACTTATATTATTACCCATATTATGTTGGTGTTATCGATAGCACTATAATTAATATTTCTATTACTCTTATTATCTTCAATATAAATTAGGTTATTACACATTTTATGTTGCTGTAATCGATAGAACTATAATTACTATGCCCATTACTCTTGTTATTCAAAATATAACTAACATTATTACCCATATTATGTTGGTGTTATCGATAGCACTATAATTAATGTTTCTATTACTCTTGTTATTCAAAATATAACTTATATTATTACCCATATTAAGTTGGTGTTATTGATAGCACTATAATTAATGCTTCTATTAATCTTGTTATTCAAAATATAACTTATATTATTACCTATATTATGTTGCTGATATAGATAGCACTATAATTAATATTTCTATTACTCTTATTATCTTCAATATAAATTAGGTTATTACACATTTTATGTTTCTGTTATCGATAGAACTATAATTACTATGCCCATTACTCTTGTTATTCAAAATATAACTAATATTAATACCCATATTATGTTGGTGTTATCGATAGAACTATAATTACTATGCCCATTACTCTTGTTATTCAAAACATAACTTATATTATTACCCATATTATGTTGGTGTTATCGATAGCACTATAATTAATGTTTCTATTACTCTTGTTATTTTCTATATAACTGAGTTTATTGCATATATTATATTGCTGTTATCGATAGCACTATAATTAATGTTTCTATTACTCTTGTTATTCAAAATATAACTCATAATATTACCCATATTATGTTGGTGTTATTGATAGCAATATAATTAATACTTCTATTAATCTTGTTATTCAAAATATAACTTATATTATTACCCATATTTTATTGCTGTTTTCGATAGCACTATAACTACTGTTTCTATTACTCTCGTTATTCAAAATATAACTTATATTATTACCCATATTATGTTGCTGTTATCGATAGCACTATAATTAATGTTTCTATTACTCTTATTATCTTCAATATAAATTAGGTTATTACACATTTTATGTTGCTGTTATCGATAGAACTATAATTACTATGCCCATTACTCTTGTTATTCAAAACATAACTTATATTAGTACCCATATTATGTTGCTGTTATCGATAGCACTATTATTAATGTTTCTATTACTCTCGTTATTCAAAATATAACTTATATTATTACCCATATTATGTTGCTGTTATCGATAGCACTATAATTAATATTTCTATTACTCTTATTATCTTCAATATAACTTAGGTTATTGCACATTTTATGTTGCTGTTATCGATAGATCTATAATTACTATGCCCATTACTCTTGTTATTCAAAACATAACTTATATTATTACCCATATTATGTTGGTGTTATCGATAGCACTATAATTAATGTTTCTATTACCCTTGTTATTCAAAATATAACTTATATTATCACCCATATTATGTTGGTGTTATTGATAGCACTATAATTAATGCTTCTATTAATCTTGTTATTCAAAATATAACTTATATTATTACCCATATTGAGTTGCTGTCATCGTTAGCACTATTATTAATGTTTCTATAACTCTCGTTATTCAAAATATAACTTATATTATTACCCATATTATGTTGGTGTTATCGATAGCACTATAATTAATATTTCTATTACTCTTATTATCTTCAATATAAATTAGGTTATTACACATTTTATGTTGCTGTAATCGATAGAACTATAATTACTATGCCCATTACTCTTGTTATTCAAAATATAACTAATATTATTACCCATATTATGTTGGTGTTATCGCTAGCACTATAATTAATGTTTCTATTACCCTTGTTATTCAAAATATAACTTATATTATTACCCATATTATGTTGGTGTTATTGATGGCACTATAATTAATGCTTCTATTAATCTTGTTATTCAAAATATAACTTATATTAGTACCCATATTATGTTGCTGTTATCGATAGCACTATTATTAATGTTTCTATTACTCTCGTTATTCAAAATATAACTTATATTATTACCCATATTATGTTGCTGTTATCGATAGCACTATAATTAATATTTCTATTACTCTTATTATCTTCAATATAACTTAGGTTATTGCACATTTTATGTTGCTGTTATCGATAGATCTATAATTACTATGCCCATTACTCTTGTTATTCAAAACATAACTTATATTATTACCCATATTATGTTGGTGTTATCGATAGCACTATAATTAATGTTTCTATTACCCTTGTTATTCAAAATATAACACATATTATCACCCATATTATGTTGGTGTTATTGATAGCACTATAATTAATGCTTCTATTAATCTTGTTATTCAAAATATAACTTATATTATTACCCATATTATGTTGCTGTCATCGTTAGCACTATTATTAATGTTTCTATAACTCTCGTTATTCAAAATATAACTTATATTATTACCCATATTATGTTGGTGTTATCGATAGCACTATAATTAATATTTCTATTACTCTTATTATCTTCAATATAACTTAGGTTATTGCACATTTTATGTTGCTGTTATCGATAGATCTATAATTACTATGCCCATTACTCTTGTTATTCAAAACATAACTTATATTATTACCCATATTATGTTGGTGTTATCGATAGCACTATAATTAATGTTTCTATTACCCTTGTTATTCAAAATATAACACATATTATCACCCATATTATGTTGGTGTTATTGATAGCACTATAATTAATGCTTCTATTAATCTTGTTATTCAAAATATAACTTATATTATTACCCATATTATGTTGCTGTCATCGTTAGCACTATTATTAATGTTTCTATAACTCTCGTTATTCAAAATATAACTTATATTATTACCCATATTATGTTGGTGTTATCGATAGCACTATAATTAATATTTCTATTACTCTTATTATCTTCAATATAAATTAGGTTATTACACATTTTATGTTGCTGTAATCGATAGAACTATAATTACTATGCCCATTACTCTTGTTATTCAAAATATAACTAACATTATTACCCATATTATGTTGGTGTTATCGATAGCACTATAATTAATGTTTCTATTACTCTTGTTATTTTCTATATAACTGAGGTTATTGCACATATTATATTGCTCTTATCGATAGCACTATAATTAATGTTTCTATTACCCTTGTTATTCAAAATATAACTTATATTATTACCCATATTATGTTGGTGTTATTTATAGCACTATAATTAATGCTTCTATTAATCTTGTTATTCAAAATATAACTTATATTATTACCCTTATTATGTCGCTGTTATCGATAGTACTATAATTAATATTTCTATTACTCTTATTATCTTCAATATAAATTAGGTTATTACACATTTTATGTTGCTGTTATCGATAGAACTATAATTACTATGCCCATTACTCTTGTTATTCAAGATATAACTTATATTATTACTCATATTATGTTGCTGTTATAGATAGCACTATAATTAATATTTCTATTACTCTTATTATCTTCAATATAAATTAGGTTATTACACATTTTATGTTGCTGTTATCGACAGATCTATAATTACTATGCCCATTACTCTTGTTATTCAAAACATAACTTATATTATTACCCATATTATGTTGGTGTTATCGATAGCACTATAATTAATGTTTCTATTACCCTTGTTATTCAAAATATAACTTATATTATTACCCATATTAAGTTGGTGTTATTGATAGCACTATAATTAATGCTTCTATTAATCTTGTTATTCAAAATATAACTTATATTATTACCTATATTATGTTGCTGATATAGATAGCACTATAATTAATATTTCTATTACTCTTATTATCTTCAATATAAATTAGGTTATTACACATTTTATGTTTCTGTTATCGATAGAACTATAATTACTATGCCCATTACTCTTTTTATTCAAAATATAACTAATATTAATACCCATATTATGTTGGTGTTATCGATAGAACTATAATTACTATGCCCATTACTCTTGTTATTCAAAACATAACTTATATTATTACCCATATTATGTTGGTGTTATCGATAGCACTATAATTAATGTTTCTATTACTCTTGTTATTTTCTATATAACTGAGTTTATTGCATATATTATATTGCTGTTATCGATAGCACTATAATTAATGTTTCTATTACTCTTGTTATTCAAAATATAACTCATAATATTACCCATATTATGTTGGTGTTATTGATAGCAATATAATTAATACTTCTATTAATCTTGTTATTCAAAATATAACTTATATTATTACCCATATTTTATTGCTGTTTTCGATAGCACTATAACTACTGTTTCTATTACTCTCGTTATTCAAAATATAACTTATATTATTACCCATATTATGTTGCTGTTATCGATAGCACTATAATTAATGTTTCTATTACTCTTATTATCTTCAATATAAATAAGGTTATTACACATTTTATGTTGCTGTTATCGATAGAACTATAATTACTATGCCCATTACTCTTGTTATTCAAAACATAACTTATATTAGTACCCATATTATGTTGCTGTTATCGATAGCACTATTATTAATGTTTCTATTACTCTCGTTATTCAAAATATAACTTATATTATTACCCATATTATGTTGCTGTTATCGATAGCACTATAATTAATATTTCTATTACTCTTATTATCTTCAATATAACTTAGGTTATTGCACATTTTATGTTGCTGTTATCGATAGATCTATAATTACTATGCCCATTACTCTTGTTATTCAAAACATAACTTATATTATTACCCATATTATGTTGGTGTTATCGATAGCACTATAATTAATGTTTCTATTACCCTTGTTATTCAAAATATAACTTATATTATCACCCATATTATGTTGGTGTTATTGATAGCACTATAATTAATGCTTCTATTAATCTTGTTATTCAAAATATAACTTATATTATTACCCATATTGAGTTGCTGTCATCGTTAGCACTATTATTAATGTTTCTATAACTCTCGTTATTCAAAATATAACTTATATTATTACCCATATTATGTTGGTGTTATCGATAGCACTATAATTAATATTTCTATTACTCTTATTATCTTCAATATAAATTAGGTTATTACACATTTTATGTTGCTGTAATCGATAGAACTATAATTACTATGCCCATTACTCTTGTTATTCAAAATATAACTAATATTATTACCCATATTATGTTGGTGTTATCGCTAGCACTATAATTAATGTTTCTATTACCCTTGTTATTCAAAATATAACTTATATTATTACCCATATTATGTTGGTGTTATTGATGGCACTATAATTAATGCTTCTATTAATCTTGTTATTCAAAATATAACTTATATTAGTACCCATATTATGTTGCTGTTATCGATAGCACTATTATTAATGTTTCTATTACTCTCGTTATTCAAAATATAACTTATATTATTACCCATATTATGTTGCTGTTATCGATAGCACTATAATTAATATTTCTATTACTCTTATTATCTTCAATATAACTTAGGTTATTGCACATTTTATGTTGCTGTTATCGATAGATCTATAATTACTATGCCCATTACTCTTGTTATTCAAAACATAACTTATATTATTACCCATATTATGTTGGTGTTATCGATAGCACTATAATTAATGTTTCTATTACCCTTGTTATTCAAAATATAACACATATTATCACCCATATTATGTTGGTGTTATTGATAGCACTATAATTAATGCTTCTATTAATCTTGTTATTCAAAATATAACTTATATTATTACCCATATTATGTTGCTGTCATCGTTAGCACTATTATTAATGTTTCTATAACTCTCGTTATTCAAAATATAACTTATATTATTACCCATATTATGTTGGTGTTATCGATAGCACTATAATTAATATTTCTATTACTCTTATTATCTTCAATATAACTTAGGTTATTGCACATTTTATGTTGCTGTTATCGATAGATCTATAATTACTATGCCCATTACTCTTGTTATTCAAAACATAACTTATATTATTACCCATATTATGTTGGTGTTATCGATAGCACTATAATTAATGTTTCTATTACCCTTGTTATTCAAAATATAACACATATTATCACCCATATTATGTTGGTGTTATTGATAGCACTATAATTAATGCTTCTATTAATCTTGTTATTCAAAATATAACTTATATTATTACCCATATTATGTTGCTGTCATCGTTAGCACTATTATTAATGTTTCTATAACTCTCGTTATTCAAAATATAACTTATAT
Organism: Megachile rotundata; assembly: GCF_050947335.1. Lineage (NCBI taxonomy): Eukaryota > Metazoa > Arthropoda > Insecta > Hymenoptera > Megachilidae > Megachile > Megachile rotundata. The sequence goes on along the minus strand of NW_027473443.1, from coordinate 297,916 downwards.
TATTACCCATATTATGTTGGTGTTATCGATAGCACTATAATTAATATTTCTATTACTCTTATTATCTTCAATATAAATTAGGTTATTACACATTTTATGTTGCTGTAATCGATAGAACTATAATTACTATGCCCATTACTCTTGTTATTCAAAATATAACTAACATTATTACCCATATTATGTTGGTGTTATCGATAGCACTATAATTAATGTTTCTATTACTCTTGTTATTTTCTATATAACTGAGGTTATTGCACATATTATATTGCTCTTATCGATAGCACTATAATTAATGTTTCTATTACCCTTGTTATTCAAAATATAACTTATATTATTACCCATATTATGTTGGTGTTATTTATAGCACTATAATTAATGCTTCTATTAATCTTGTTATTCAAAATATAACTTATATTATTACCCTTATTATGTCGCTGTTATCGATAGTACTATAATTAATATTTCTATTACTCTTATTATCTTCAATATAAATTAGGTTATTACACATTTTATGTTGCTGTTATCGATAGAACTATAATTACTATGCCCATTACTCTTGTTATTCAAGATATAACTTATATTATTACTCATATTATGTTGCTGTTATAGATAGCACTATAATTAATATTTCTATTACTCTTATTATCTTCAATATAAATTAGGTTATTACACATTTTATGTTGCTGTTATCGACAGATCTATAATTACTATGCTCATTACTCTTGTTATTCAAAACATAACTTATATTATTACCCATATTATGTTGGTGTTATCGATAGCACTATAATTAATGTTTCTATTACCCTTGTTATTCAAAATATAACTTATATTATTACCCATATTAAGTTGGTGTTATTGATAGCACTATAATTAATGCTTCTATTAATCTTGTTATTCAAAATATAACTTATATTATTACCCATATTATGTTGCTGATATAGATAGCACTATAATTAATATTTCTATTACTCTTATTATCTTCAATATAAATTAGGTTATTACACATTTTATGTTTCTGTTATCGATAGAACTATAATTACTATGCCCATTACTCTTGTTATTCAAAATATAACTAATATTAATACCCATATTATGTTGGTGTTATCGATAGAACTATAATTACTATGCCCATTACTCTTGTTATTCAAATCATAACTTATATTATTACCCATATTATGTTGGTGTTATCGATAGCACTATAATTAATGTTTCTATTACCCTTGTTATTCAAAATATAACTTATATTATTACCCATATTATGTTGGTGTTATTGATAGCACTATAATTAATGCTTCTATTAATCTTGTTATTCAAAATATAACTTATATTATTACCCATATTATGTTGCTGTCATCGATAGCACTATTATTAATGTTTCTATTACTCTCGTTATTCAAAATATAACTTATATTATTACCCATATTATGTTGGTGTTATCGATAGCACTATGATTAATATTTCTATTACTCTTATTATCTTCAATATAAATTAGGTTATTACACATTTTATGTTGCTGTTATCGATAGAACTATAATTACTATGCCTATTACTCTTGTTATTCAAAGTATGACTTATATTATTACCCATATTATGTTGCTGATATAGATAGCACTATAATTAATATTTCTATTACTCTTATTATCTTCAATATAAATTAGGTTATTACACATTTTCTGTTGCTGTTATCTATAGAACTATAATTACTATGCCCATTACTCTTGTTATTCAAAACATAACTTATATTATTACCCATATTATGTTGGTGTTATCGATAGCACTATAATTAATGTTTCTATTACTCTTGTTATTTTCTATATAACTGAGTTTATTGCATATATTATATTGCTGTTATCGATAGCACTATAATTAATGTTTCTATTACTCTTGTTATTCAAAATATAACTCATAATATTACCCATATTATGTTGGTGTTATTGATAGCAATATAATTAATACTTCTATTAATCTTGTTATTCAAAATATAACTTATATTATTACCCATATTTTATTGCTGTTTTCGATAGCACTATAACTACTGTTTCTATTACTCTCGTTATTCAAAATATAACTTATATTATTACCCATATTATGTTGCTGTTATCGATAGCACTATAATTAATGTTTCTATTACTCTTATTATCTTCAATATAAATTAGGTTATTACACATTTTATGTTGCTGTTATCGATAGAACTATAATTACTATGCCCATTACTCTTGTTATTCAAAATATAACTTATATTATTACTCATATTATGTTGCTGTTATAGATAGCACTATAATTAATATTTCTATTACTCTTATTATCTTCAATATAAATTAGGTTATTACACATTTTATGTTGCTGTTATCGATAGAACTATAATTACTATGCCCATTACTCTTGTTATTCAAAACATAACTTATATTATTACCCATATTATGTTGGTGTTATCGATAGCACTATAATTAATGTTTCTATTACCCTTGTTATTCAAAATATAACTTATATTATTACCCATATTATGTTGGTGTTATTGATGGCACTATAATTAATGCTTCTATTAATCTTGTTATTCAAAATATAACTTATATTAGTACCCATATTATGTTGCTGTTATCGATAGCACTATTATTAATGTTTCTATTACTCTCGTTATTCAAAATATAACTTATATTATTACCCATATTATGTTGCTGTTATCGATAGCACTATAATTAATATTTCTATTACTCTTATTATCTTCAATATAACTTAGGTTATTGCACATTTTATGTTGCTGTTATCGATAGATCTATAATTACTATGCCCATTACTCTTGTTATTCAAAACATAACTTATATTATTACCCATATTATGTTGGTGTTATCGATAGCACTATAATTAATGTTTCTATTACCCTTGTTATTCAAAATATAACTTATATTATCACCCATATTATGTTGGTGTTATTGATAGCACTATAATTAATGCTTCTATTAATCTTGTTATTCAAAATATAACTTATATTATTACCCATATTGAGTTGCTGTCATCGTTAGCACTATTATTAATGTTTCTATAACTCTCGTTATTCAAAATATAACTTATATTATTACCCATATTATGTTGGTGTTATCGATAGCACTATAATTAATATTTCTATTACTCTTATTATCTTCAATATAAATTAGGTTATTACACATTTTATGTTGCTGTAATCGATAGAACTATAATTACTATGCCCATTACTCTTGTTATTCAAAATATAACTAATATTATTACCCATATTATGTTGGTGTTATCGCTAGCACTATAATTAATGTTTCTATTACCCTTGTTATTCAAAATATAACTTATATTATTACCCATATTATGTTGGTGTTATTGATGGCACTATAATTAATGCTTCTATTAATCTTGTTATTCAAAATATAACTTATATTAGTACCCATATTATGTTGCTGTTATCGATAGCACTATTATTAATGTTTCTATTACTCTCGTTATTCAAAATATAACTTATATTATTACCCATATTATGTTGCTGTTATCGATAGCACTATAATTAATATTTCTATTACTCTTATTATCTTCAATATAACTTAGGTTATTGCACATTTTATGTTGCTGTTATCGATAGATCTATAATTACTATGCCCATTACTCTTGTTATTCAAAACATAACTTATATTATTACCCATATTATGTTGGTGTTATCGATAGCACTATAATTAATGTTTCTATTACCCTTGTTATTCAAAATATAACTTATATTATCACCCATATTATGTTGGTGTTATTGATAGCACTATAATTAATGCTTCTATTAATCTTGTTATTCAAAATATAACTTATATTATTACCCATATTATGTTGCTGTCATCGTTAGCACTATTATTAATGTTTCTATAACTCTCGTTATTCAAAATATAACTTATATTATTACCCATATTATGTTGGTGTTATCGATAGCACTATAATTAATATTTCTATTACTCTTATTATCTTCAATATAAATTAGGTTATTACACATTTTATGTTGCTGTAATCGATAGAACTATAATTACTATGCCCATTACTCTTGTTATTCAAAATATAACTAACATTATTACCCATATTATGTTGGTGTTATCGATAGCACTATAATTAATGTTTCTATTACTCTTGTTATTTTCTATATAACTGAGGTTATTGCACATATTATATTGCTCTTATCGATAGCACTATAATTAATGTTTCTATTACCCTTGTTATTCAAAATATAACTTATATTATTACCCATATTATGTTGGTGTTATTTATAGCACTATAATTAATGCTTCTATTAATCTTGTTATTCAAAATATAACTTATATTATTACCCTTATTATGTCGCTGTTATCGATAGTACTATAATTAATATTTCTATTACTCTTATTATCTTCAATATAAATTAGGTTATTACACATTTTATGTTTCTGTTATCGATAGAACTATAATTACTATGCCCATTACTCTTGTTATTCAAAATATAACTAATATTAATACCCATATTATGTTGGTGTTATCGATAGAACTATAATTACTATGCCCATTACTCTTGTTATTCAAATCATAACTTATATTATTACCCATATTATGTTGGTGTTATCGATAGCACTATAATTAATGTTTCTATTACCCTTGTTATTCAAAATATAACTTATATTATTACCCATATTATGTTGGTGTTATTGATAGCACTATAATTAATGCTTCTATTAATCTTGTTATTCAAAATATAACTTATATTATTACCCATATTATGTTGCTGTCATCGATAGCACTATTATTAATGTTTCTATTACTCTCGTTATTCAAAATATAACTTATATTATTACCCATATTATGTTGGTGTTATCGATAGCACTATGATTAATATTTCTATTACTCTTATTATCTTCAATATAAATTAGGTTATTACACATTTTATGTTGCTGTTATCGATAGAACTATAATTACTATGCCTATTACTCTTGTTATTCAAAGTATGACTTATATTATTACCCATATTATGTTGCTGATATAGATAGCACTATAATTAATATTTCTATTACTCTTATTATCTTCAATATAAATTAGGTTATTACACATTTTCTGTTGCTGTTATCTATAGAACTATAATTACTATGCCCATTACTCTTGTTATTCAAAACATAACTTATATTATTACCCATATTATGTTGGTGTTATCGATAGCACTATAATTAATGTTTCTATTACTCTTGTTATTTTCTATATAACTGAGTTTATTGCATATATTATATTGCTGTTATCGATAGCACTATAATTAATGTTTCTATTACTCTTGTTATTCAAAATATAACTCATAATATTACCCATATTATGTTGGTGTTATTGATAGCAATATAATTAATACTTCTATTAATCTTGTTATTCAAAATATAACTTATATTATTACCAATATTTTATTGCTGTTTTCGATAGCACTATAATTACTGTTTCTATTACTCTCGTTATTCAAAATATAACTTATATTATTACCCATATTATGTTGCTGTTATCGATAGCACTATAATTAATGTTTCTATTACTCTTATTATCTTCAATATAAATTAGGTTATTACACATTTTATGTTGCTGTTATCGATAGAACTATAATTACTATGCCCATTACTCTTGTTATTCAAAATATAACTTATATTATTACTCATATTATGTTGCTGTTATAGATAGCACTATAATTAATATTTCTATTACTCTTATTATCTTCAATATAAATTAGGTTATTACACATTTTATGTTGCTGTTATCGATAGAACTATAATTACTATGCCCATTACTCCTGTTATTCAAAACATAACTTATATTATTACCCATATTATGTTGGTGTTATCGATAGCACTATAATTAATGTTTCTATTACCCTTGTTATTCAAAATATAACTTATATTATTACCCATATTATGTTGGTGTTATTGATGGCACTATAATTAATGCTTCTATTAATCTTGTTATTCAAAATATAACTTATATTAGTACCCATATTATGTTGCTGTTATCGATAGCACTATTATTAATGTTTCTATTACTCTCGTTATTCAAAATATAACTTATATTATTACTCATATTATGTTGCTGTTATAGATAGCACTATAATTAATATTTCTATTACTCTTATTATCTTCAATATAACTTAGGTTATTGCACATTTTATGTTGCTGTTATCGATAGATCTATAATTACTATGCCCATTACTCTTGTTATTCAAAACATAACTTATATTATTACCCATATTATGTTGGTGTTATCGATAGCACTATAATTAATGTTTCTATTACCCTTGTTATTCAAAATATAACTTATATTATTACCCATATTAAGTTGGTGTTATTGATAGCACTATAATTAATGTTTCTATTACTCTTATTATCTTCAATATAAATTAGGTTATTACACATTTTATGTTGCTGTTATCGATAGAACTATAATTACTATGCCCATTACTCTTGTTATTCAAAATATAACTTATATTATTACTCATATTATGTTGCTGTTATAGATAGCACTATAATTAATATTTCTATTACTCTTATTATCTTCAATATAAATTAGGTTATTACACATTTTATGTTGCTGTTATCGATAGAACTATAATTACTATGCCCATTACTCTTGTTATTCAAGATATAACTTATATTATTACTCATATTATGTTGCTGTTATAGATAGCACTATAATTAATATTTCTATTACTCTTATTATCTTCAATATAAATTAGGTTATTACACATTTTATGTTGCTGTTATCGACAGATCTATAATTACTATGCCCATTACTCTTGTTATTCAAAACATAACTTATATTATTACCCATATTATGTTGGTGTTATCGATAGCACTATAATTAATGTTTCTATTACCCTTGTTATTCAAAATATAACTTATATTATTACCCATATTAAGTTGGTGTTATTGATAGCACTATAATTAATGCTTCTATTAATCTTGTTATTCAAAATATAACTTATATTATTACCCATATTATGTTGCTGATATAGATAGCACTATAATTAATATTTCTATTACTCTTATTATCTTCAATATAAATTAGGTTATTACACATTTTCTGTTGCTGTTATCTATAGAACTATAATTACTATGCCCATTACTCTTGTTATTCAAAACATAACTTATATTATTACCCATATTATGTTGGTGTTATCGATAGCACTATAATTAATGTTTCTATTACTCTTGTTATTTTCTATATAACTGAGTTTATTGCATATATTATATTGCTGTTATCGATAGCACTATAATTAATGTTTCTATTACTCTTGTTATTCAAAATATAACTCATAATATTACCCATATTATGTTGGTGTTATTGATAGCAATATAATTAATACTTCTATTAATCTTGTTATTCAAAATATAACTTATATTATTACCCATATTTTATTGCTGTTTTCGATAGCACTATAACTACTGTTTCTATTACTCTCGTTATTCAAAATATAACTCATATTATTACCCATATTATGTTGCTGTTATCGATAGCACTATAATTAATGTTTCTATTACTCTTATTATCTTCAATATAAATTAGGTTATTACACATTTTATGTTGCTGTTATCGATAGGACTATAATTACTATGCCCATTACTCTTGTTATTCAAAATATAACTTATATTATTACTCATATTATGTTGCTGTTATAGATAGCACTATAATTAATATTTCTATTACTCTTATTATCTTCAATATAAATTAGGTTATTACACATTTTATGTTGCTGTTATCGATAGAACTATAATTACTATGCCCATTACTCTTGTTATTCAAAACATAACTTATATTATTACCCATATTATGTTGGTGTTATCGATAGCACTATAATTAATGTTTCTATTACCCTTGTTATTCAAAATATAACTTATATTATTACCCATATTATGTTGGTGTTATTGATGGCACTATAATTAATGCTTCTATTAATCTTGTTATTCAAAATATAACTTATATTAGTACCCATATTATGTTGCTGTTATCGATAGCACTATTATTAATGTTTCTATTACTCTCGTTATTCAAAATATAACTTATATTATTACCCATATTATGTTGCTGTTATCGATAGCACTATAATTAATATTTCTATTACTCTTATTATCTTCAATATAACTTAGGTTATTGCACATTTTATGTTGCTGTTATCGATAGATCTATAATTACTATGCCCATTACTCTTGTTATTCAAAACATAACTTATATTATTACCCATATTATGTTGGTGTTATCGATAGCACTATAATTAATGTTTCTATTACCCTTGTTATTCAAAATATAACTTATATTATCACCCATATTATGTTGGTGTTATTGATAGCACTATAATTAATGCTTCTATTAATCTTGTTATTCAAAATATAACTTATATTATTACCCATATTGAGTTGCTGTCATCGTTAGCACTATTATTAATGTTTCTATAACTCTCGTTATTCAAAATATAACTTATATTATTACCCATATTATGTTGGTGTTATCGATAGCACTATAATTAATATTTCTATTACTCTTATTATCTTCAATATAAATTAGGTTATTACACATTTTATGTTGCTGTAATCGATAGAACTATAATTACTATGCCCATTACTCTTGTTATTCAAAATATAACTAATATTATTACCCATATTATGTTGGTGTTATCGCTAGCACTATAATTAATGTTTCTATTACCCTTGTTATTCAAAATATAACTTATATTATTACCCATATTATGTTGGTGTTATTGATGGCACTATAATTAATGCTTCTATTAATCTTGTTATTCAAAATATAACTTATATTAGTACCCATATTATGTTGCTGTTATCGATAGCACTATTATTAATGTTTCTATTACTCTCGTTATTCAAAATATAACTTATATTATTACCCATATTATGTTGCTGTTATCGATAGCACTATAATTAATATTTCTATTACTCTTATTATCTTCAATATAACTTAGGTTATTGCACATTTTATGTTGCTGTTATCGATAGATCTATAATTACTATGCCCATTACTCTTGTTATTCAAAACATAACTTATATTATTACCCATATTATGTTGGTGTTATCGATAGCACTATAATTAATGTTTCTATTACCCTTGTTATTCAAAATATAACTTATATTATCACCCATATTATGTTGGTGTTATTGATAGCACTATAATTAATGCTTCTATTAATCTTGTTATTCAAAATATAACTTATATTATTACCCATATTATGTTGCTGTCATCGTTAGCACTATTATTAATGTTTCTATAACTCTCGTTATTCAAAATATAACTTATATTATTACCCATATTATGTTGGTGTTATCGATAGCACTATAATTAATATTTCTATTACTCTTATTATCTTCAATATAAATTAGGTTATTACACATTTTATGTTGCTGTAATCGATAGAACTATAATTACTATGCCCATTACTCTTGTTATTCAAAACATAACTTATATTATTACCCATATTATGTTGGTGTTATCGATAGCACTATAATTAATGATTCTATTACTCTTGTTATTTTCTATATAACTGAGGTTATTGCACATATTATATTGCTCTTATCGATAGCACTATAATTAATGTTTCTATTACCCTTGTTATTCAAAATATAACTTATATTATTACCCATATTATGTTGGTGTTATTTATAGCACTATAATTAATGCTTCTATTAATCTTGTTATTCAAAATATAACTTATATTATTACCCTTATTATGTCGCTGTTATCGATAGTACTATAATTAATATTTCTATTACTCTTATTATCTTCAATATAAATTAGGTTATTACACATTTTATGTTGCTGTTATCGATAGAACTATAATTACTATGCCCATTACTCTTGTTATTCAAGATATAACTTATATTATTACTCATATTATGTTGCTGTTATAGATAGCACTATAATTAATATTTCTATTACTCTTATTATCTTCAATATAAATTAGGTTATTACACATTTTATGTTGCTGTTATCGACAGATCTATAATTACTATGCCCATTACTCTTGTTATTCAAAACCTAACTTATATTATTACCCATATTATGTTGGTGTTATCGATAGCACTATAATTAATGTTTCTATTACCCTTGTTATTCAAAATATAACTTATATTATTACCCATATTAAGTTGGTGTTATTGATAGCACTATAATTAATGCTTCTATTAATCTTGTTATTCAAAATATAACTTATATTATTACCCATATTATGTTGCTGATATAGATAGCACTATAATTAATATTTCTATTACTCTTATTATCTTCAATATAAATTAGGTTATTACACATTTTATGTTTCTGTTATCGATAGAACTATAATTACTATGCCCATTACTCTTGTTATTCAAAATATAACTAATATTAATACCCATATTATGTTGGTGTTATCGATAGAACTATAATTACTATGCCCATTACTCTTGTTATTCAAATCATAACTTATATTATTACCCATATTATGTTGGTGTTATCGATAGCACTATAATTAATGTTTCTATTACCCTTGTTATTCAAAATATAACTTATATTATTACCCATATTATGTTGGTGTTATTGATAGCACTATAATTAATGCTTCTATTAATCTTGTTATTCAAAATATAACTTATATTATTACCCATATTATGTTGCTGTCATCGATAGCACTATTATTAATGTTTCTATTACTCTCGTTATTCAAAATATAACTTATATTATTACCCATATTATGTTGGTGTTATCGATAGCACTATGATTAATATTTCTATTACTCTTATTATCTTCAATATAAATTAGGTTATTACACATTTTATGTTGCTGTTATCGATAGAACTATAATTACTATGCCTATTACTCTTGTTATTCAAAGTATGACTTATATTATTACCCATATTATGTTGCTGATATAGATAGCACTATAATTAATATTTCTATTACTCTTATTATCTTCAATATAAATTAGGTTATTACACATTTTCTGTTGCTGTTATCTATAGAACTATAATTACTATGCCCATTACTCTTGTTATTCAAAACATAACTTATATTATTACCCATATTATGTTGGTGTTATCGATAGCACTATAATTAATGTTTCTATTACTCTTGTTATTTTCTATATAACTGAGTTTATTGCATATATTATATTGCTGTTATCGATAGCACTATAATTAATGTTTCTATTACTCTTGTTATTCAAAATATAACTCATAATATTACCCATATTATGTTGGTGTTATTGATAGCAATATAATTAATACTTCTATTAATCTTGTTATTCAAAATATAACTTATATTATTACCAATATTTTATTGCTGTTTTCGATAGCACTATAATTACTGTTTCTATTACTCTCGTTATTCAAAATATAACTTATATTATTACCCATATTATGTTGCTGTTATCGATAGCACTATAATTAATGTTTCTATTACTCTTATTATCTTCAATATAAATTAGGTTATTACACATTTTATGTTGCTGTTATCGATAGAACTATAATTACTATGCCCATTACTCTTGTTATTCAAAATATAACTTATATTATTACTCATATTATGTTGCTGTTATAGATAGCACTATAATTAATATTTCTATTACTCTTATTATCTTCAATATAAATTAGGTTATTACACATTTTATGTTGCTGTTATCGATAGAACTATAATTACTATGCCCATTACTCCTGTTATTCAAAACATAACTTATATTATTACCCATATTATGTTGGTGTTATCGATAGCACTATAATTAATGTTTCTATTACCCTTGTTATTCAAAATATAACTTATATTATTACCCATATTATGTTGGTGTTATTGATGGCACTATAATTAATGCTTCTATTAATCTTGTTATTCAAAATATAACTTATATTAGTACCCATATTATGTTGCTGTTATCGATAGCACTATTATTAATGTTTCTATTACTCTCGTTATTCAAAATATAACTTATATTATTACTCATATTATGTTGCTGTTATAGATAGCACTATAATTAATATTTCTATTACTCTTATTATCTTCAATATAACTTAGGTTATTGCACATTTTATGTTGCTGTTATCGATAGATCTATAATTACTATGCCCATTACTCTTGTTATTCAAAACATAACTTATATTATTACCCATATTATGTTGGTGTTATCGATAGCACTATAATTAATGTTTCTATTACCCTTGTTATTCAAAATATAACTTATATTATTACCCATATTATGTTGGTGTTATTGATGGCACTATAATTAATGCTTCTATTAATCTTGTTATTCAAAATATAACTTATATTAGTACCCATATTATGTTGCTGTTATCGATAGCACTATTATTAATGTTTCTATTACTCTCGTTATTCAAAATATAACTTATATTATTACCCATATTATGTTGCTGTTATCGATAGCACTATAATTAATATTTCTATTACTCTTATTATCTTCAATATAACTTAGGTTATTGCACATTTTATGTTGCTGTTATCGATAGATCTATAATTACTATGCCCATTACTCTTGTTATTCAAAACATAACTTATATTATTACCCATATTATGTTGGTGTTATCGATAGCACTATAATTAATGTTTCTATTACCCTTGTTATTCAAAATATAACACATATTATCACCCATATTATGTTGGTGTTATTGATAGCACTATAATTAATGCTTCTATTAATCTTGTTATTCAAAATATAACTTATATTATTACCCATATTATGTTGCTGTCATCGTTAGCACTATTATTAATGTTTCTATAACTCTCGTTATTCAAAATATAACTTATATTATTACCCATATTATGTTGGTGTTATCGATAGCACTATAATTAATATTTCTATTACTCTTATTATCTTCAATATAAATTAGGTTATTACACATTTTATGTTGCTGTAATCGATAGAACTATAATTACTATGCCCATTACTCTTGTTATTCAAAATATAACTAACATTATTACCCATATTATGTTGGTGTTATCGATAGCACTATAATTAATGTTTCTATTACTCTTGTTATTTTCTATATAACTGAGGTTATTGCACATATTATATTGCTCTTATCGATAGCACTATAATTAATGTTTCTATTACCCTTGTTATTCAAAATATAACTTATATTATTACCCATATTATGTTGGTGTTATTTATAGCACTATAATTAATGCTTCTATTAATCTTGTTATTCAAAATATAACTTATATTATTACCCTTATTATGTCGCTGTTATCGATAGTACTATAATTAATATTTCTATTACTCTTATTATCTTCAATATAAATTAGGTTATTACACATTTTATGTTGCTGTTATCGATAGAACTATAATTACTATGCCCATTACTCTTGTTATTCAAGATATAACTTATATTATTACTCATATTATGTTGCTGTTATAGATAGCACTATAATTAATATTTCTATTACTCTTATTATCTTCAATATAAATTAGGTTATTACACATTTTATGTTGCTGTTATCGACAGATCTATAATTACTATGCCCATTACTCTTGTTATTCAAAACATAACTTATATTATTACCCATATTATGTTGGTGTTATCGATAGCACTATAATTAATGTTTCTATTACCCTTGTTATTCAAAATATAACTTATATTATTACCCATATTAAGTTGGTGTTATTGATAGCACTATAATTAATGCTTCTATTAATCTTGTTATTCAAAATATAACTTATATTATTACCTATATTATGTTGCTGATATAGATAGCACTATAATTAATATTTCTATTACTCTTATTATCTTCAATATAAATTAGGTTATTACACATTTTATGTTTCTGTTATCGATAGAACTATAATTACTATGCTCATTACTCTTGTTATTCAAAATATAACTAATATTAATACCCATATTATGTTGGTGTTATCGATAGAACTATAATTACTATGCCCATTACTCTTGTTATTCAAAACATAACTTATATTATTACCCATATTATGTTGGTGTTATCGATAGCACTATAATTAATGTTTCTATTACTCTTGTTATTTTCTATATAACTGAGTTTATTGCATATATTATATTGCTGTTATCGATAGCACTATAATTAATGTTTCTATTACTCTTGTTATTCAAAATATAACTCATAATATTACCCATATTATGTTGGTGTTATTGATAGCAATATAATTAATACTTCTATTAATCTTGTTATTCAAAATATAACTTATATTATTACCCATATTTTATTGCTGTTTTCGATAGCACTATAACTACTGTTTCTATTACTCTCGTTATTCAAAATATAACTTATATTATTACCCATATTATGTTGCTGTTATCGATAGCACTATAATTAATGTTTCTATTACTCTTATTATCTTCAATATAAATTAGGTTATTACACATTTTATGTTGCTGTTATCGATAGAACTATAATTACTATGCCCATTACTCTTGTTATTCAAAATATAACTTATATTATTACTCATATTATGTTGCTGTTATAGATAGCACTATAATTAATATTTCTATTACTCTTATTATCTTCAATATAAATTAGGTTATTACACATTTTATGTTGCTGTTATCGATAGAACTATAATTACTATGCCCATTACTCTTGTTATTCAAAACATAACTTATATTATTACCCATATTATGTTGGTGTTATCGATAGCACTATAATTAATGTTTCTATTACCCTTGTTATTCAAAATATAACTTATATTATTACCCATATTATGTTGGTGTTATTGATGGCACTATAATTAATGCTTCTATTAATCTTGTTATTCAAAATATAACTTATATTAGTACCCATATTATGTTGCTGTTATCGATAGCACTATTATTAATGTTTCTATTACTCTCGTTATTCAAAATATAACTTATATTATTACCCATATTATGTTGCTGTTATCGATAGCACTATAATTAATATTTCTATTACTCTTATTATCTTCAATATAACTTAGGTTATTGCACATTTTATGTTGCTGTTATCGATAGATCTATAATTACTATGCCCATTACTCTTGTTATTCAAAACATAACTTATATTATTACCCATATTATGTTGGTGTTATCGATAGCACTATAATTAATGTTTCTATTACCCTTGTTATTCAAAATATAACTTATATTATCACCCATATTATGTTGGTGTTATTGATAGCACTATAATTAATGCTTCTATTAATCTTGTTATTCAAAATATAACTTATATTATTACCCATATTGAGTTGCTGTCATCGTTAGCACTATTATTAATGTTTCTATAACTCTCGTTATTCAAAACATAACTTATATTATTACCCATATTATGTTGGTGTTATCGATAGCACTATAATTAATATTTCTATTACTCTTATTATCTTCAATATAAATTAGGTTATTACACATTTTATGTTGCTGTAATCGATAGAACTATAATTACTATGCCCATTACTCTTGTTATTCAAAATATAACTAATATTATTACCCATATTATGTTGGTGTTATCGCTAGCACTATAATTAATGTTTCTATTACCCTTGTTATTCAAAATATAACTTATATTATTACCCATATTATGTTGGTGTTATTGATGGCACTATAATTAATGCTCCTATTAATCTTGTTATTCAAAATATAACTTATATTAGTACCCATATTATGTTGCTGTTATCGATAGCACTATTATTAATGTTTCTATTACTCTCGTTATTCAAAATATAACTTATATTATTACCCATATTATGTTGCTGTTATCGATAGCACTATAATTAATATTTCTATTACTCTTATTATCTTCAATATAACTTAGGTTATTGCACATTTTATGTTGCTGTTATCGATAGATCTATAATTACTATGCCCATTACTCTTGTTATTCAAAACATAACTTATATTATTACCCATATTATGTTGGTGTTATCGATAGCACTATAATTAATGTTTCTATTACCCTTGTTATTCAAAATATAACACATATTATCACCCATATTATGTTGGTGTTATTGATAGCACTATAATTAATGCTTCTATTAATCTTGTTATTCAAAATATAACTTATATTATTACCCATATTATGTTGCTGTCATCGTTAGCACTATTATTAATGTTTCTATAACTCTCGTTATTCAAAATATAACTTATATTATTACCCATATTATGTTGGTGTTATCGATAGCACTATAATTAATATTTCTATTACTCTTATTATCTTCAATATAAATTAGGTTATTACACATTTTATGTTGCTGTAATCGATAGAACTATAATTACTATGCCCATTACTCTTGTTATTCAAAATATAACTAACATTATTACCCATATTATGTTGGTGTTATCGATAGCACTATAATTAATGTTTCTATTACTCTTGTTATTTTCTATATAACTGAGGTTATTGCACATATTATATTGCTCTTATCGATAGCACTATAATTAATGTTTCTATTACCCTTGTTATTCAAAATATAACTTATATTATTACCCATATTATGTTGGTGTTATTTATAGCACTATAATTAATGCTTCTATTAATCTTGTTATTCAAAATATAACTTATATTATTACCCTTATTATGTCGCTGTTATCGATAGTACTATAATTAATATTTCTATTACTCTTATTATCTTCAATATAAATTAGGTTATTACACATTTTATGTTGCTGTTATCGATAGAACTATAATTACTATGCCCATTACTCTTGTTATTCAAGATATAACTTATATTATTACTCATATTATGTTGCTGTTATAGATAGCACTATAATTAATATTTCTATTACTCTTATTATCTTCAATATAAATTAGGTTATTACACATTTTATGTTGCTGTTATCGACAGATCTATAATTACTATGCCCATTACTCTTGTTATTCAAAACATAACTTATATTATTACCCATATTATGTTGGTGTTATCGATAGCACTATAATTAATGTTTCTATTACCCTTGTTATTCAAAATATAACTTATATTATTACCCATATTAAGTTGGTGTTATTGATAGCACTATAATTAATGCTTCTATTAATCTTGTTATTCAAAATATAACTTATATTATTACCCATATTATGTTGCTGATATAGATAGCACTATAATTAATATTTCTATTACTCTTATTATCTTCAATATAAATTAGGTTATTACACATTTTATGTTTCTGTTATCGATAGAACTATAATTACTATGCCCATTACTCTTGTTATTCAAAATATAACTAATATTAATACCCATATTATGTTGGTGTTATCGATAGCACTATAATTAATGTTTCTATTACCCTTGTTATTCAAAATATAACTTATATTATTACCCATATTATGTTGGTGTTATTGATAGCACTATAATTAATGCTTCTATTAATCTTGTTATTCAAAATATAACTTATATTATTACCCATATTATGTTGCTGTCATCGATAGCACTATTATTAATGTTTCTATTACTCTCGTTATTCAAAATATAACTTATATTATTACCCATATTATGTTGGTGTTATCGATAGCACTATGATTAATATTTCTATTACTCTTATTATCTTCAATATAAATTAGGTTATTACACATTTTATGTTGCTGTTATCGATAGAACTATAATTACTATGCCTATTACTCTTGTTATTCAAAGTATGACTTATATTATTACCCATATTATGTTGCTGATATAGATAGCACTATAATTAATATTTCTATTACTCTTATTATCTTCAATATAAATTAGGTTATTACACATTTTCTGTTGCTGTTATCTATAGAACTATAATTACTATGCCCATTACTCTTGTTATTCAAAACATAACTTATATTATTACCCATATTATGTTGGTGTTATCGATAGCACTATAATTAATGTTTCTATTACTCTTGTTATTTTCTATATAACTGAGTTTATTGCATATATTATATTGCTGTTATCGATAGCACTATAATTAATGTTTCTATTACTCTTGTTATTCAAAATATAACTCATAATATTACCCATATTATGTTGGTGTTATTGATAGCAATATAATTAATACTTCTATTAATCTTGTTATTCAAAATATAACTTATATTATTACCAATATTTTATTGCTGTTTTCGATAGCACTATAATTACTGTTTCTATTACTCTCGTTATTCAAAATATAACTTATATTATTACCCATATTATGTTGCTGTTATCGATAGCACTATAATTAATGTTTCTATTACTCTTATTATCTTCAATATAAATTAGGTTATTACACATTTTATGTTGCTGTTATCGATAGAACTATAATTACTATGCCCATTACTCTTGTTATTCAAAATATAACTTATATTATTACTCATATTATGTTGCTGTTATAGATAGCACTATAATTAATATTTCTATTACTCTTATTATCTTCAATATAAATTAGGTTATTACACATTTTATGTTGCTGTTATCGATAGAACTATAATTACTATGCCCATTACTCTTGTTATTCAAAACATAACTTATATTATTACCCATATTATGTTGGTGTTATCGATAGCACTATAATTAATGTTTCTATTACCCTTGTTATTCAAAATATAACTTATATTATTACCCATATTATGTTGGTGTTATTGATGGCACTATAATTAATGCTTCTATTAATCTTGTTATTCAAAATATAACTTATATTAGTACCCATATTATGTTGCTGTTATCGATAGCACTATTATTAATGTTTCTATTACTCTCGTTATTCAAAATATAACTTATATTATTACTCATATTATGTTGCTGTTATAGATAGCACTATAATTAATGTTTCTATTACTCTTATTATCTTCAATATAAATTAGGTTATTACACATTTTATGTTGCTGTTATCGATAGAACTATAATTACTATGCCCATTACTCTTGTTATTCAAGATATAACTTATATTATTACTCATATTATGTTGCTGTTATAGATAGCACTATAATTAATATTTCTATTACTCTTATTATCTTCAATATAAATTAGGTTATTACACATTTTATGTTGCTGTTATCGACAGATCTATAATTACTATGCCCATTACTCTTGTTATTCAAAACATAACTTATATTATTACCCATATTATGTTGGTGTTATCGATAGCACTATAATTAATGTTTCTATTACCCTTGTTATTCAAAATATAACTTATATTATTACCCATATTAAGTTGGTGTTATTGATAGCACTATAATTAATGCTTCTATTAATCTTGTTATTCAAAATATAACTTATATTATTACCCATATTATGTTGCTGATATAGATAGCACTATAATTAATATTTCTATTACTCTTATTATCTTCAATATAAATTAGGTTATTACACATTTTCTGTTGCTGTTATCTATAGAACTATAATTACTATGCCCATTACTCTTGTTATTCAAAACATAACTTATATTATTACCCATATTATGTTGGTGTTATCGATAGCACTATAATTAATGTTTCTATTACTCTTGTTATTTTCTATATAACTGAGTTTATTGCATATATTATATTGCTGTTATCGATAGCACTATAATTAATGTTTCTATTACTCTTGTTATTCAAAATATAACTCATAATATTACCCATATTATGTTGGTGTTATTGATAGCAATATAATTAATACTTCTATTAATCTTGTTATTCAAAATATAACTTATATTATTACCCATATTTTATTGCTGTTTTCGATAGCACTATAACTACTGTTTCTATTACTCTCGTTATTCAAAATATAACTTATATTATTACCCATATTATGTTGCTGTTATCGATAGCACTATAATTAATGTTTCTATTACTCTTATTATCTTCAATATAAATTAGGTTATTACACATTTTATGTTGCTGTTATCGATAGAACTATAATTACTATGCCCATTACTCTTGTTATTCAAAATATAACTTATATTATTACTCATATTATGTTGCTGTTATAGATAGCACTATAATTAATATTTCTATTACTCTTATTATCTTCAATATAAATTAGGTTATTACACATTTTATGTTGCTGTTATCGATAGAACTATAATTACTATGCCCATTACTCTTGTTATTCAAAACATAACTTATATTATTACCCATATTATGTTGGTGTTATCGATAGCACTATAATTAATGTTTCTATTACCCTTGTTATTCAAAATATAACTTATATTATTACCCATATTATGTTGGTGTTATTGATGGCACTATAATTAATGCTTCTATTAATCTTGTTATTCAAAATATAACTTATATTAGTACCCATATTATGTTGCTGTTATCGATAGCACTATTATTAATGTTTCTATTACTCTCGTTATTCAAAATATAACTTATATTATTACCCATATTATGTTGCTGTTATCGATAGCACTATAATTAATATTTCTATTACTCTTATTATCTTCAATATAACTTAGGTTATTGCACATTTTATGTTGCTGTTATCGATAGATCTATAATTACTATGCCCATTACTCTTGTTATTCAAAACATAACTTATATTATTACCCATATTATGTTGGTGTTATCGATAGCACTATAATTAATGTTTCTATTACCCTTGTTATTCAAAATATAACTTATATTATCACCCATATTATGTTGGTGTTATTGATAGCACTATAATTAATGCTTCTATTAATCTTGTTATTCAAAATATAACTTATATTATTACCCATATTGAGTTGCTGTCATCGTTAGCACTATTATTAATGTTTCTATAACTCTCGTTATTCAAAATATAACTTATATTATTACCCATATTATGTTGGTGTTATCGATAGCACTATAATTAATATTTCTATTACTCTTATTATCTTCAATATAAATTAGGTTATTACACATTTTATGTTGCTGTAATCGATAGAACTATAATTACTATGCCCATTACTCTTGTTATTCAAAATATAACTAATATTATTACCCATATTATGTTGGTGTTATCGCTAGCACTATAATTAATGTTTCTATTACCCTTGTTATTCAAAATATAACTTATATTATTACCCATATTATGTTGGTGTTATTGATGGCACTATAATTAATGCTTCTATTAATCTTGTTATTCAAAATATAACTTATATTAGTACCCATATTATGTTGCTGTTATCGATAGCACTATTATTAATGTTTCTATTACTCTCGTTATTCAAAATATAACTTATATTATTACCCATATTATGTTGCTGTTATCGATAGCACTATAATTAATATTTCTATTACTCTTATTATCTTCAATATAACTTAGGTTATTGCACATTTTATGTTGCTGTTATCGATAGATCTATAATTACTATGCCCATTACTCTTGTTATTCAAAACATAACTTATATTATTACCCATATTATGTTGGTGTTATCGATAGCACTATAATTAATGTTTCTATTACCCTTGTTATTCAAAATATAACTTATATTATCACCCATATTATGTTGGTGTTATTGATAGCACTATAATTAATGCTTCTATTAATCTTGTTATTCAAAATATAACTTATATTATTACCCATATTATGTTGCTGTCATCGTTAGCACTATTATTAATGTTTCTATAACTCTCGTTATTCAAAATATAACTTATATTATTACCCATATTATGTTGGTGTTATCGATAGCACTATAATTAATATTTCTATTACTCTTATTATCTTCAATATAAATTAGGTTATTACACATTTTATGTTGCTGTAATCGATAGAACTATAATTACTATGCCCATTACTCTTGTTATTCAAAATATAACTAACATTATTACCCATATTAAGTTGGTGTTATCGATAGCACTATAATTAATGTTTCTATTACTCTTGTTATTTTCTATATAACTGAGGTTATTGCACATATTATATTGCTCTTATCGATAGCACTATAATTAATGTTTCTATTACCCTTGTTATTCAAAATATAACTTATATTATTACCCATATTATGTTGGTGTTATTTATAGCACTATAATTAATGCTTCTATTAATCTTGTTATTCAAAATATAACTTATATTATTACCCTTATTATGTCGCTGTTATCGATAGTACTATAATTAATATTTCTATTACTCTTATTATCTTCAATATAAATTAGGTTATTACACATTTTATGTTGCTGTTATCGATAGAACTATAATTACTATGCCCATTACTCTTGTTATTCAAGATATAACTTATATTATTACTCATATTATGTTGCTGTTATAGATAGCACTATAATTAATATTTCTATTACTCTTATTATCTTCAATATAAATTAGGTTATTACACATTTTATGTTGCTGTTATCGACAGATCTATAATTACTATGCCCATTACTCTTGTTATTCAAAACATAACTTATATTATTACCCATATTATGTTGGTGTTATCGATAGCACTATAATTAATGTTTCTATTACCCTTGTTATTCAAAATATAACTTATATTATTACCCATATTAAGTTGGTGTTATTGATAGCACTATAATTAATGCTTCTATTAATCTTGTTATTCAAAATATAACTTATATTATTACCCATATTATGTTGCTGATATAGATAGCACTATAATTAATATTTCTATTACTCTTATTATCTTCAATATAAATTAGGTTATTACACATTTTATGTTTCTGTTATCGATAGAACTATAATTACTATGCCCATTACTCTTGTTATTCAAAATATAACTAATATTAATACCCATATTATGTTGGTGTTATCGATAGAACTATAATTACTATGCCCATTACTCTTGTTATTCAAATCATAACTTATATTATTACCCATATTATGTTGGTGTTATCGATAGCACTATAATTAATGTTTCTATTACCCTTGTTATTCAAAATATAACTTATATTATTACCCATATTATGTTGGTGTTATTGATAGCACTATAATTAATGCTTCTATTAATCTTGTTATTCAAAATATAACTTATATTATTACCCATATTATGTTGCTGTCATCGATAGCACTATTATTAATGTTTCTATTACTCTCGTTATTCAAAATATAACTTATATTATTACCCATATTATGTTGGTGTTATCGATAGCACTATGATTAATATTTCTATTACTCTTATTATCTTCAATATAAATTAGGTTATTACACATTTTATGTTGCTGTTATGGATAGAACTATAATTACTATGCCTATTACTCTTGTTATTCAAAGTATGACTTATATTATTACCCATATTATGTTGCTGATATAGATAGCACTATAATTAATATTTCTATTACTCTTATTATCTTCAATATAAATTAGGTTATTACACATTTTCTGTTGCTGTTATCTATAGAACTATAATTACTATGCCCATTACTCTTGTTATTCAAAACATAACTTATATTATTACCCATATTATGTTGGTGTTATCGATAGCACTATAATTAATGTTTCTATTACTCTTGTTATTTTCTATATAACTGAGTTTATTGCATATATTATATTGCTGTTATCGATAGCACTATAATTAATGTTTCTATTACTCTTGTTATTCAAAATATAACTCATAATATTACCCATATTATGTTGGTGTTATTGATAGCAATATAATTAATACTTCTATTAATCTTGTTATTCAAAATATAACTTATATTATTACCAATATTTTATTGCTGTTTTCGATAGCACTATAATTACTGTTTCTATTACTCTCGTTATTCAAAATATAACTTATATTATTACCCATATTATGTTGCTGTTATCGATAGCACTATAATTAATGTTTCTATTACTCTTATTATCTTCAATATAAATTAGGTTATTACACATTTTATGTTGCTGTTATCGATAGAACTATAATTACTATGCCCATTACTCCTGTTATTCAAAACATAACTTATATTATTACCCATATTATGTTGGTGTTATCGATAGCACTATAATTAATGTTTCTATTACCCTTGTTATTCAAAATATAACTTATATTATTACCCATATTATGTTGGTGTTATTGATGGCACTATAATTAATGCTTCTATTAATCTTGTTATTCAAAATATAACTTATATTAGTACCCATATTATGTTGCTGTTATCGATAGCACTATTATTAATGTTTCTATTACTCTCGTTATTCAAAATATAACTTATATTATTACTCATATTATGTTGCTGTTATAGATAGCACTATAATTAATGTTTCTATTACTCTTATTATCTTCAATATAAATTAGGTTATTACACATTTTATGTTGCTGTTATCGATAGAACTATAATTACTATGCCCATTACTCTTGTTATTCAAGATATAACTTATATTATTACTCATATTATGTTGCTGTTATAGATAGCACTATAATTAATATTTCTATTACTCTTATTATCTTCAATATAAATTAGGTTATTACACATTTTATGTTGCTGTTATCGACAGATCTATAATTACTATGCCCATTACTCTTGTTATTCAAAACATAACTTATATTATTACCCATATTATGTTGGTGTTATCGATAGCACTATAATTAATGTTTCTATTACCCTTGTTATTCAAAATATAACTTATATTATTACCCATATTAAGTTGGTGTTATTGATAGCACTATAATTAATGCTTCTATTAATCTTGTTATTCAAAATATAACTTATATTATTACCCATATTATGTTGCTGATATAGATAGCACTATAATTAATATTTCTATTACTCTTATTATCTTCAATATAAATTAGGTTATTACACATTTTATGTTGCTGTTATCGATAGATCTATAATTACTATGCCCATTACTCTTGTTATTCAAAACATAACTTATATTATTACCCACATTATGTTGGTGTTATCGATAGCACTATAATTAATGTTTCTATTACTCTTGTTATTTTCAATATAACTGAGGTTATTGCACATATTATGTTGCTGTTATCGATAGAACTATAATTAATGTTTCTATTACTCTTGTTATCTCCAATATAAATTACGTTATTACACATTCTATGTTGCTGTTATCGATAGAACTATAATTACTATGCCCATTACTCTTGTTATTCAAAACATAACATATATTATTACCCATATTATGTTGGTGTTATCGATAGCACTATAATTAATGTTTCTATTACTCTTGTTATTCAAAATGTAACTTATATTATTACCCATATTATGTTGCTGTTATCGATAGCACTATAATTAATATTTCTATTACTCTTATCATTTTCAATATAACTTAGGTTATTACACATTTTATGTTTCTGTTATCGATAGAACTATAATTACTATGCCCATTACTCTTGTTATTCAAAATATAACTAATATTAATACCCATATTATGTTGGTGTTATCGATAGAACTATAATTACTATGCCCATTACTCTTGTTATTCAAATCATAACTTATATTATTACCCATATTATGTTGGTGTTATCGATAGCACTATAATTAATGTTTCTATTACCCTTGTTATTCAAAATATAACTTATATTATTACCCATATTATGTTGGTGTTATTGATGGCACTATAATTAATGCTTCTATTAATCTTGTTATTCAAAATATAACTTATATTAGTACCCATATTATGTTGCTGTTATCGATAGCACTATTATTAATGTTTCTATTACTCTCGTTATTCAAAATATAACTTATATTATTACCCATATTATGTTGCTGTTATCGATAGCACTATAATTAATATTTCTATTACTCTTATTATCTTCAATATAACTTAGGTTATTGCACATTTTATGTTGCTGTTATCGATAGATCTATAATTACTATGCCCATTACTCTTGTTATTCAAAACATAACTTATATTATTACCCATATTATGTTGGTGTTATCGATAGCACTATAATTAATGTTTCTATTACCCTTGTTATTCAAAATATAACTTATATTATCACCCATATTATGTTGGTGTTATTGATAGCACTATAATTAATGCTTCTATTAATCTTGTTATTCAAAATATAACTTATATTATTACCCATATTGAGTTGCTGTCATCGTTAGCACTATTATTAATGTTTCTATAACTCTCGTTATTCAAAATATAACTTATATTATTACCCATATTATGTTGGTGTTATCGATAGCACTATAATTAATATTTCTATTACTCTTATTATCTTCAATATAAATTAGGTTATTACACATTTTATGTTGCTGTAATCGATAGAACTATAATTACTATGCCCATTACTCTTGTTATTCAAAATATAACTAATATTATTACCCATATTATGTTGGTGTTATCGCTAGCACTATAATTAATGTTTCTATTACCCTTGTTATTCAAAATATAACTTATATTATTACCCATATTATGTTGGTGTTATTGATGGCACTATAATTAATGCTTCTATTAATCTTGTTATTCAAAATATAACTTATATTAGTACCCATATTATGTTGCTGTTATCGATAGCACTATTATTAATGTTTCTATTACTCTCGTTATTCAAAATATAACTTATATTATTACCCATATTATGTTGCTGTTATCGATAGCACTATAATTAATATTTCTATTACTCTTATTATCTTCAATATAACTTAGGTTATTGCACATTTTATGTTGCTGTTATCGATAGATCTATAATTACTATGCCCATTACTCTTGTTATTCAAAACATAACTTATATTATTACCCATATTATGTTGGTGTTATCGATAGCACTATAATTAATGTTTCTATTACCCTTGTTATTCAAAATATAACTTATATTATCACCCATATTATGTTGGTGTTATTGATAGCACTATAATTAATGCTTCTATTAATCTTGTTATTCAAAATATAACTTATATTATTACCCATATTATGTTGCTGTCATCGTTAGCACTATTATTAATGTTTCTATAACTCTCGTTATTCAAAATATAACTTATATTATTACCCATATTATGTTGGTGTTATCGATAGCACTATAATTAATATTTCTATTACTCTTATTATCTTCAATATAAATTAGGTTATTACACATTTTATGTTGCTGTAATCGATAGAACTATAATTACTATGCCCATTACTCTTGTTATTCAAAATATAACTAACATTATTACCCATATTATGTTGGTGTTATCGATAGCACTATAATTAATGTTTCTATTACCCTTGTTATTCAAAATATCACTTATATTATTACCCATATTAAGTTGGTGTTATTGATAGCACTATAATTAATGCTTCTATTAATCTTGTTATTCAAAATATAACTTATATTATTACCCATATTATGTCGCTGTTATCGATAGTACTATAATTAATATTTCTATTACTCTTATTATTTTCAATATAACTTAGGTTATTGCACATTTTATGTTGCTGTTATCGATAGAGCTATAACTACTATGCCCATTACTTTTGCTATTCAAAATATAACTTATATTATTACCCATATTATGTTGCTGTTATCGATAGCACTATAATTGATGTTTCTATTAATCTTGTTATTCAAAATATAACTTATATTATTACCCATATTATGTTGCTGTTATCGATAGCACTATAATTGATGTTTCCATTAATCTTGTTATTCAAAATATAACTTATTTTATTACCGATATTATGTTGCTGTTTTCGATAGCACTATAATTACTGTTTCTATTACTCTCGTTATTCAAAATATAACTTATATTATTACCCATATTATGTTGCTGTTATCGATAGCACTATAATTAATATTTCTATTACTCTTATTATCTTCAATATAAATTAGGTTATTACACATTTTCTGTTGCTGTTATCGATAGAACTATAATTACTATGCCCATTACTCTTGTTACTCAAAACATAACTTATATTATTACCCATATTATGTTGGTGTTATCGATAGAACTATAATTACTATGCCCATTACTCTTGTTATTCAAAATATAACTTATATTATTACCCATATTATGTTGGTGTTATCGATAGCACTATAATTAATGTTTCTATTACTCTTGTTATTCAAAATATAACTTATAATATTACCCATATTATGTTGGTGTTATTGATAGCAATATAATTAATACTTCTATTACTCTCGTTATTCAAAATATAACTTATATTATTACCCATATTATGTTGCTGTTATCGATAGCACTATAATTAATATTTCTATTACTCTTATTATCTTCAATATAAATTAGGTTATTACACATTTTCTGTTGCTGTTATCGATAGAACTATAATTACTATGCCCATTACTCTTGTTACTCAAAACATAACTTATATTATTACCCATATTATGTTGGTGTTATCGATAGAACTATAATTACTATGCCCATTACTCTTGTTATTCAAAATATAACTTATATTATTACCCATATTATGTTGCTGTTATCGATAGCACTATAATTGATGTTTCCATTAATCTTGTTATTCAAAATATAACTTATATTATTACCCATATTATGTTGCTGTTTTCGATAGCACTATAATTACTGTTTCTATTACTCTCGTTATTCAAAATATAACTTATATTATTACCCATATTATGTTGCTGTTATCGATAGCACTATAATTAATATTTCTATTACTCTTATTATCTTCAATATAACTTAGGTTATTACACATTTTATGTTTCTGTTATCGATAGAACTATAATTACTATGCCCATTACTCTTGTTATTCAAAATATAACTAATATTAATACCCATATTATGTTGGTGTTATCGATAGAACTATAATTACTATGCCCATTACTCTTGTTATTCAAATCATAACTTATATTATTACCCATATTATGTTGGTGTTATCGATAGCACTATAATTAATGTTTCTATTACCCTTGTTATTCAAAATATAACTTATATTATTACCCATATTATGTTGGTGTTACTGATGGCACTATAATTAATGCTTCTATTAATCTTGTTATTCAAAATATAACTTATATTAGTACCCATATTATGTTGCTGTTATCGATAGCACTATTATTAATGTTTCTATTACTCTCGTTATTCAAAATATAACTTATATTATTACCCATATTATGTTGCTGTTATCGATAGCACTATAATTAATATTTCTATTACTCTTATTATCTTCAATATAACTTAGGTTATTGCACATTTTATGTTGCTGTTATCGATAGATCTATAATTACTATGCCCATTACTCTTGTTATTCAAAACATAACTTATATTATTACCCATATTATGTTGGTGTTATCGATAGCACTATAATTAATGTTTCTATTACCCTTGTTATTCAAAATATAACTTATATTATTACACATATTATGTTGGTGTTATTGATAGCACTATAATTAATGCTTCTATTAATCTTGTTATTCAAAATATAACTTATATTATTACCCATATTATGTTGCTGTCATCGTTAGCACTATTATTAATGTTTCTATAACTCTCGTTATTCAAAATATAACTTATATTATTACCCATATTATGTTGGTGTTATCGATAGCACTATAATTAATATTTCTATTACTCTTATTATCTTCAATATAAATTAGGTTATTACACATTTTATGTTGCTGTTATCGATAGAACTATAATTACTATGCCCATTACTCTTGTTATTCAAAATATAACTAACATTATTACCCATATTATGTTGGTGTTATCGATAGCACTATAATTAATGTTTCTATTACTCTTGTTATTTTCTATATAACTGAGGTTATTGCACATATTATATTGCTCTTATCGATAGCACTATAATTAATGTTTCTATTACCCTTGTTATTCAAAATATAACTTATATTATTACCCATATTATGTTGGTGTTATTTATAGCACTATAATTAATGCTTCTATTAATCTTGTTATTCAAAATATAACTTATATTATTACCCTTATTATGTCGCTGTTATCGATAGTACTATAATTAATATTTCTATTACTCTTATTATCTTCAATATAAATTAGGTTATTACACATTTTATGTTGCTGTTATCGATAGAACTATAATTACTATGCCCAATACTCTTGTTATTCAAGATATAACTTATATTATTACTCATATTATGTTGCTGTTATAGATAGCACTATAATTAATATTTCTATTACTCTTATTATCTTCAATATAAATTAGGTTATTACACATTTTATGTTGCTGTTATCGATAGATCTATAATTACTATGCCCATTACTCTTGTTATTCAAAACATAACTTATATTATTACCCATATTATGTTGGTGTTATCGATAGCACTATAATTAATGTTTCTATTACCCTTGTTATTCAAAATATAACTTATATTATTACCCATATTAAGTTGGTGTTATTGATAGCACTATAATTAATGCTTCTATTAATCTTGTTATTCAAAATATAACTTATATTATTACCCATATTATGTTGCTGATATAGATAGCACTATAATTAATATTTCTATTACTCTTATTATCTTCAATATAAATTAGGTTATTACACATTTTATGTTGCTGTTATCGATAGATCTATAATTACTATGCCCATTACTCTTGTTATTCAAAACATAACTTATATTATTACCCATATTATGTTGGTGTTATCGATAGCACTATAATTAATGTTTCTATTACTCTTGTTATTCAAAATATAACTTATAATATTACCCATATTATGTTGGTGTTATTGATAGCAATATAATTAATACTTCTTTGTTATTCAAAATATAACTTATATTATTACCCATATTATGTCGCTGTTATCGATAGTACTATAATTAATATTTCTATTACTCTTATTATTTTCAATATAACTTAGGTTATTGCACATTTTATGTTGCTGTTATCGATAGAGCTATAACTACTATGCCCATTACTTTTGCTATTCAAAATATAACTTATATTATTACCCATATTATGTTGCTGTTATCGATAGCACTATAATTGATGTTTCTATTAATCTTGTTATTCAAAATATAACTTATATTATTACCCATATTATGTTGCTGTTATCGATAGCACTATAATTGATGTTTCCATTAATCTTGTTATTCAAAATATAACTTATTTTATTACCGATATTATGTTGCTGTTTTCGATAGCACTATAATTACTGTTTCTATTACTCTCGTTATTCAAAATATAACTTATATTATTACCCATATTATGTTGCTGTTATCGATAGCACTATAATTAATATTTCTATTACTCTTATTATCTTCAATATAAATTAGGTTATTACACATTTTCTGTTGCTGTTATCGATAGAACTATAATTACTATGCCCATTACTCTTGTTACTCAAAACATAACTTATATTATTACCCATATTATGTTGGTGTTATCGATAGAACTATAATTACTATGCCCATTACTCTTGTTATTCAAAATATAACTTATATTATTACCCATATTATGTTGGTGTTATCGATAGCACTATAATTAATGTTTCTATTACTCTTGTTATTCAAAATATAACTTATAATATTACCCATATTATGTTGGTGTTATTGATAGCAATATAATTAATACTTCTATTTATCTTGTTATTCAAAATATAACTTATATTATTACCCATATTATGTCGCTGTTATCGATAGTACTATAATTAATATTTCTATTACTCTTATTATTTTCAATATAACTTAGGTTATTGCACATTTTATGTTGCTGTTATCGATAGAGCTATAACTACTATGCCCATTACTTTTGCTATTCAAAATATAACTTATATTATTACCCATATTATGTTGCTGTTATCGATAGCACTATAATTGATGTTTCTATTAATCTTGTTATTCAAAATATAACTTATATTATTACCCATATTATGTTGCTGTTATCGATAGCACTATAATTGATGTTTCCATTAATCTTGTTATTCAAAATATAACTTATATTATTACCCATATTATGTTGCTGTTTTCGATAGCACTATAATTACTGTTTCTATTACTCTCGTTATTCAAAATATAACTTATATTATTACCCATATTATGTTGCTGTTATCGATAGCACTATAATTAATATTTCTATTACTCTTATTATCTTCAATATAAATTAGGTTATTACACATTTTCTGTTGCTGTTATCGATAGAACTATAATTACTATGCCCATTACTCTTGTTACTCAAAACATAACTTATATTATTACCCATATTATGTTGGTGTTATCGATAGAACTATAATTACTATGCCCATTACTCTTGTTATTCAAAATATAACTTATATTATTACCCATATTATGTTGCTGTTATCGATAGCACTATAATTGATGTTTCCATTAATCTTGTTATTCAAAATATAACTTATATTATTACCCATATTATGTTGCTGTTTTCGATAGCACTATAATTACTGTTTCTATTACTCTCGTTATTCAAAATATAACTTATATTATTACCCATATTATGTTGCTGTTATCGATAGCACTATAATTAATATTTCTATTACTCTTATTATCTTCAATATAACTTAGGTTATTACACATTTTATGTTTCTGTTATCGATAGAACTATAATTACTATGCCCATTACTCTTGTTATTCAAAATATAACTAATATTAATACCCATATTATGTTGGTGTTATCGATAGAACTATAATTACTATGCCCATTACTCTTGTTATTCAAATCATAACTTATATTATTACCCATATTATGTTGGTGTTATCGATAGCACTATAATTAATGTTTCTATTACCCTTGTTATTCAAAATATAACTTATATTATTACCCATATTATGTTGGTGTTATTGATAGCACTATAATTAATGCTTCTATTAATCTTGTTATTCAAAATATAACTTATATTATTACCCATATTATGTTGCTGTTATCGATAGCACTATTATTAATGTTTCTATTACTCTCGTTATTCAAAATATAACTTATATTATTACCCATATTATGTTGCTGTTATCGATAGCACTATAATTAATATTTCTATTACTCTTATTATCTTCAATATAACTTAGGTTATTGCACATTTTATGTTGCTGTTATCGATAGAACTATAATTACTATGCCCATTACTCTTGTTATTCAAAATATAACTAATATTATTACCCATATTATGTTGGTGTTATCGATAGAACTATAATTACTATGCCCATTACTCTTGTTATTCAAACCATAACTTATATTATTACCCATATTATGTTGGTGTTATCGATAGCACTATAATTAATGTTTCTATTACTCTTGTTATTTTCTATATAACTGAGGTTATTGCACATATTATGTTGCTGTTATCGATAGTACTATAATTAATGTTTCTATTACTCTTGTTATTCAAAATATAACTTATATTATTACCCATATTATGTTGCTGTTATCGATAGCACTGTAATTAATATTTCCATTACTCTTATTATCTTCAATATAACTTAGGTTATTACACATTTTATGTTGCTGTTATCGATAGAACTATAATTACTATGCCCATTACTCTTGTTATTCAAAATATAACTTATATTATTACCCATATTATGTTGCTGTTATCGATAGCACTATAATTAATATTTCTATTACTCTTATTATCTTCAATATAAATTAGGTTATTACACATTTTCTGTTGCTGTTATCGATAGAACTATAATTACTATGCCCATTACTCTTGTTATTCAAAATATAACTAATATTAATACCCATATTATGTTGGTGTTATCGATAGAACTATAATTACTATGCCCATTACTCTTGTTATTCAAATCATAACTTATATTATTACCCATATTATGTTGGTGTTATCGATAGCACTATAATTAATGTTTCTATTACCCTTGTTATTCAAAATATAACTTATATTATTACCCATATTATGTTGGTGTTATCGATAGCACTATAATTAATGTTTCTATTACTCTTGTTATTTTCTATATAACTGAGTTTATTGCATATATTATATTGCTGTTATCGATAGCACTATAATTAATGTTTCTATTACTCTTGTTATTCAAAATATAACTCATAATATTACCCATATTATGTTGGTGTTATTGATAGCAATATAATTAATACTTCTATTAATCTTGTTATTCAAAATATAACTTATGTTATTACCCATATTTTATTGCTGTTTTCGATAGCACTATAATTACTGTTTCTATTACTCTCGTTATTCAAAATATAACTTATATTATTACCCATATTATGTTGCTGTTATCGATAGCACTATAATTAATGTTTCTATTACTCTTATTATCTTCAATATAAATTAGGTTATTACACATTTTCTGTTGCTGTTATCGATAGAACTATAATTACTATGCCCATTACTCTTGTTATTCAAAATATAACTTATATTATTACTCATATTATGTTGCTGTTATAGATAGCACTATAATTAATATTTCTATTACTCTTATTATCTTCAATATAAATTAGGTTATTACACATTTTATGTTGCTGTTATCGATAGAACTATAATTACTATGCCCATTACTCTTGTTATTCAAAACATAACTTATATTATTACCCATGTTATGTTGGTGTTATCGATAGCACTATAATTAATGTTTCTATTACCCTTGTTATTCAAAATATAACTTATATTATTACCCATATTATGTTGGTGTTATTGATGGCACTATAATTAATGCTTCTATTAATCTTGTTATTCAAAATATAACTTATATTATTACCCATATTATGTCGCTGTTATCGATAGTACTATAATTAATATTTCTATTACTCTTATTATTTTCAATATAACTTAGGTTATTGCACATTTTATGTTGCTGTTATCGATAGAGCTATAACTACTATGCCCATTACTTTTACTATTCAAAATATAACTTATATTATTACCCATATTATGTTGCTGTTATCGATAGCACTATAATTGATGTTTCTATTAATCTTGTTATTCAAAATATAACTTACATTATTACCCATATTATGTTGCTGTTATCGATAGCACTATAATTGATGTTTCCATTAATCTTGTTATTCAAAATATAACTTATTTTATTACCGATATTATGTTGCTGTTTTCGATAGCACTATAATTACTGTTTCTATTACTCTCGTTATTCAAAATATAACTTATATTATTACCCATATTATGTTGCTGTTATCGATAGCACTATAATTAATATTTCTATTACTCTTATTATCTTCAATATAAATTAGGTTATTACACATTTTCTGTTGCTGTTATCGATAGAACTATAATTACTATGCCCATTACTCTTGTTACTCAAAACATAACTTATATTATTACCCATATTATGTTGGTGTTATCGATAGAACTATAATTACTATGCCCATTACTCTTGTTATTCAAAATATAACTTATATTATTACCCATATTATGTTGGTGTTATCGATAGCACTATAATGAATGTTTCTATTACTCTTGTTATTCAAAATATAACTTATAATATTACCCATATTATGTTGGTGTTATTGATAGCAATATAATTAATACTTCTATTAATCTTGTTATTCAAAATATAACTTATATTATTACCCATATTATGTTGCTGTTATCGATAGCACTATAATTAATATTTCTATTACTCTTATTATCTTCAATATAAATTAGGTTATTACACATTTTCTGTTGCTGTTATCGATAGAACTATAATTACTATGCCCATTACTCTTGTTACTCAAAACATAACTTATATTATTACCCATATTATGTTGGTGTTATCGATAGAACTATAATTACTATGCCCATTACTCTTGTTATTCAAAATATAACTTATATTATTACCCATATTATGTTGCTGTTATCGATAGCACTATAATTGATGTTTCCATTAATCTTGTTATTCAAAATATAACTTATATTATTACCCATATTATGTTGCTGTTTTCGATAGCACTATAATTACTGTTTCTATTACTCTCGTTATTCAAAATATAACTTATATTATTACCCATATTATGTTGCTCTTATCGATAGCACTATAATTAATATTTCTATTACTCTTATTATCTTCAATATAAGTTAGGTTATTACACATTTCTGTTGCTATTATCGATAGAACTATAATTACTATGCCCATTACTCTTGTTATTCAAAACATAACTTATATTATTACCCATATTATGTTGCTGTTATCGATAGCACTATAATTAATATTTCCATTACTCTTATTATCTTCAATATAACTTAGGTTATTGCACATTTTATGTTGCTGTTATCGATAGAACTATAATTACTATGCCCATTACTCTTGTTATTCAAAATATAACTAATATTAATACCCATATTATGTTTGTGTTATCGATAGAACTATAATTACTATGCCCATTACTCTTGTTATTCAAATCATAGCTTATATTATTACCCATATTATGTTGGTGTTATCGATAGCACTATAATTAATGTTTCTATTACCCTTGTTATTCAAAATATAACTTATATTATTACCCATATTATGTTGGTGTTATTGATAGCACTATAATTAATGCTTCTATTAATCTTGTTATTCAAAATATAACTTATATTATTACCCATATTATGTTGCTGTTATCGATAGCACTATTATTAATGTTTCTATTACTCTCGTTATTCGAAATATAACTTATATTATTACCCATATTATGTTGCTGTTATCGATAGCACTATAATTAATATTTCTATTACTCTTATTATCTTCAATATAAGTTAGGTTATTACACATTTCTGTTGCTATTATCGATAGAACTATAATTACTATGCCCATTACTCTTGTTATTCAAAACATAACTTATATTATTACCCATATTATGTTGCTGTTATCGATAGCACTATAATTAATATTTCCATTACTCTTATTATCTTCAATATAACTTAGGTTATTGCACATTTTATGTTGCTGTTATCGATAGAACTATAATTACTATGCCCATTACTCTTGTTATTCAAAACATAACTTATATTATTACCCATATTATGTTGGTGTTATCGATAGCACTATAATTAATGTTTCTATTACTCTTATCATTTTCAATATAACTGAGGTGATTACACATTTTATGTTTCTGTTATCGATAGAACTATAATTACTATGCCCATTACTCTTGTTATTCAAAATATAACTAATATTAATACCCATATTATGTTGGTGTTATCGATAGAACTATAATTACTATGCCCATTACTCTTGTTATTCAAATCATAACTTATATTATTACCTATATTATGTTGGTGTTATCGATAGCACTATAATTAATGTTTCTATTACTCTTGTTATTTTCAATATAACTGAGGTTATTGCACATATTATGTTGCTGTTATCGATAGCATTATAATTAATGTTTCTATTACTCTTGTTATCTCCAATATAAATTACGTTATTACACATTCTATGTTGCTGTTATCGATAGTACTATAATTACTATGCCCATTACTCTTGTTATTCAAAACATAACTTATATTATTACCCATATTATGTTGGTGTTATTGATAGCACTATAATTAATGCTTCTATTAA
This sequence comes from Megachile rotundata, assembly GCF_050947335.1. NCBI lineage: Eukaryota > Metazoa > Arthropoda > Insecta > Hymenoptera > Megachilidae > Megachile > Megachile rotundata. Next base: position 260,768 of record NW_027473443.1, on the reverse strand, counting down.
TCTTGTTATTCAAAATATAACTTATATTATTACCCATATTATGTTGCTGTCATCGATAGCACTATTATTAATGTTTCTATTACTCTCGTTATTCAAAATATAACTTATATTATTACCCATATTATGTTGGTGTTATCGATAGCACTATAATTAATATTTCTATTACTCTTATTATCTTCAATATAAATTAGGTTATTACACATTTAATGTTGCTGTTATCGATAGATCTATAATTACTATGCCCATTACTTTTGTTATTCAAAACATAACTTATATTATTACCCATATTATGTTGGTGTTATTGATAGCACTATAATTAATGCTTCTATTAATCTTGTTATTCAAAATATAACTTATATTATTACCCATATTATGTTGCTGTCATCGATAGCACTATTATTAATGTTTCTATTACTCTCGTTATTCAAAATATAACTTATATTATTACCCATATTATGTTGGTGTTATCGATAGCACTATAATTAATATTTCTATTACTCTTATTATCTTCAATATAAATTAGGTTATTACACATTTTATGTTGCTGTTATCGATAGAACTATAATTACTATTCCTATTACTCTTGTTATTCAAAGTATGACTTATATTATTACCCATATTATGTTGCTGATATAGATAGCACTATAATTAATATTTCTATTACTCTTATTATCTTCAATATAAATTAGGTTATTACACATTTTCTGTTGCTGTTATCTATAGAACTATAATTACTATGCCCATTACTCTTGTTATTCAAAACATAACTTATATTATTACCCATATTATGTTGGTGTTATCGATAGCACTATAATTAATGTTTCTATTACTCTTGTTATTTTCTATATAACTGAGTTTATTGCATATATTATATTGCTGTTATCGATAGCACTATAATTAATGCTTCTATTACTCTTGTTATTCAAAATATAACTTATAATATTACCCATATTATGTTGCTGTTATCGATAGCACTATAATTAATATTTCTATTACTCTTATTATCTTCAATATAAGTTAGGTTATTACACATTTCTGTTGCTATTATCGATAGAACTATAATTACTATGCCCATTACTCTTGTTATTCAAAACATAACTTATATTATTACCCATATTATGTTGCTGTTATCGATAGCACTATAATTAATATTTCCATTACTCTTATTATCTTCAATATAACTTAGGTTATTGCACATTTTATGTTGCTGTTATCGATAGAACTATAATTACTATGCCCATTACTCTTGTTATTCAAAACATAACTTATATTATTACCCATATTATGTTGGTGTTATCGATAGCACTATAATTAATGTTTCTATTACTCTTATCATTTTCAATATAACTGAGGTGATTACACATTTTATGTTTCTGTTATCGATAGAACTATAATTACTATGCCCATTACTCTTGTTATTCAAAATATAACTAATATTAATACCCATATTATGTTGGTGTTATCGATAGAACTATAATTACTATGCCCATTACTCTTGTTATTCAAATCATAACTTATATTATTACCTATATTATGTTGGTGTTATCGATAGCACTATAATTAATGTTTCTATTACTCTTGTTATTTTCAATATAACTGAGGTTATTGCACATATTATGTTGCTGTTATCGATAGCATTATAATTAATGTTTCTATTACTCTTGTTATCTCCAATATAAATTACGTTATTACACATTCTATGTTGCTGTTATCGATAGTACTATAATTACTATGCCCATTACTCTTGTTATTCAAAACATAACTTATATTATTACCCATATTATGTTGGTGTTATTGATAGCACTATAATTAATGCTTCTATTAATCTTGTTATTCAAAATATAACTTATATTATTACCCATATTATGTTGCTGTCATCGATAGCACTATTATTAATGTTTCTATTACTCTCGTTATTCAAAATATAACTTATATTATTACCCATATTATGTTGGTGTTATCGATAGCACTATAATTAATATTTCTATTACTCTTATTATCTTCAATATAAATTAGGTTATTACACATTTTATGTTGCTGTTATCGATAGAACTATAATTACTATGCCTATTACTCTTGTTATTCAAAGTATGACTTATATTATTACCCATATTATGTTGCTGATATAGATAGCACTATAATTAATATTTCTATTACTCTTATTATCTTCAATATAAATTAGGTTATTACACATTTTCTGTTGCTGTTATCTATAGAACTATAATTACTATGCCCATTACTCTTGTTATTCAAAACATAACTTATATTATTACCCATATTATGTTGGTGTTATCGATAGCACTATAATTAATGTTTCTATTACTCTTGTTATTTTCTGTATAACTGAGTTTATTGCATATATTATATTGCTGTTATCGATAGCACTATAATTAATGTTTCTATTACTCTTGTTATTCAAAATATAACTTATAATATTACCCATATTATGTTGGTGTTATTGATAGCAATATAATTAATACTTCTATTAATCTTGTTATTCAAAATATAACTTATATTATTACCCATATTATGTTGCTGTTTTCGATAGCACTTTAATTACTGTTTCTATTACTCTCGTTATTCGAAATATAACTTATATTATTACCCATATTATGTTGGTGTTATCGATAGCACTATAATTAATGTTTCTATTACCCTTGTTATTCAAAATATAACTTATATTATTACCCATATTATGTTGGTGTTATTGATGGCACTATAATTAATGCTTCTATTAATCTTGTTATTCAAAATATAACTTATATTAGTACCCATATTATGTTGCTGTTATCGATAGCACTATTATTAATGTTTCTATTACTCTCGTTATTCAAAATATAACTTATATTATTACCCATATTATGTTGCTGTCATCGATAGCACTATAATTAATATTTCTATTACTCTTATTATCTTCAATATAACTTAGGTTATTGCACATTTTATGTTGCTGTTATGGATAGAGCTATAACTACTATGCCCATTACTTTTGCTATTCAAAATATAACTTATATTATTACCCATATTATGTTGCTGTTATCGATAGCACTATAATTGATGTTTCTATTAATCTTGTTATTCAAAATATAACTTATATTATTACCCATATTATGTTGCTGTTATCGATAGCACTATAATTGATGTTTCTATTAATCTTGTTATTCAAAATATAACTTATATTATTACCCATATTATGTTGCTGTTTTCGATAGCACTATAATTACTGTTTCTATTACTCTCGTTATTCAAAATATAACTTATATTATTACCCATATTATGTTGCTGTTATAGATAGCACTATAATTAATATTTCTATTACTCTTATTATCTTCAATATAAATTAGGTTATTACACATTTTATGTTGCTGTTATCGATAGATCTATAATTACTATGCCCATTACTCTTGTTATTCAAAACATAACTTATATTATTACCCATATTATGTTCGTGTTATCGATGGCACTATAATTAATGTTTCTATTACCCTTGTTATTCAAAATATAACTTATATTATTACCCATATTATGTTGGTGTTATTGATAGCACTATAGTTCATGCTTCTATTAATCTTGTTATTCAAAATATAACTTATATTATTACCCATATTATGTTGCTGTCATCGTTAGCACTATTATTAATGTTTCTATTACTCTCGTTATTCAAAATATAACTTATATTATTACCCATATTATGTTGGTGTTATCGATAGCACTATAATTAATATTTCTATTACTCTTATTATCTTCAATATAAATTAGGTTATTACACATTTTATGTTGCTGTTATCGATAGAACTATAATTACTATGCCTATTACTCTTGTCATTCAAAGTATGACTTATATTATTACCCATATTATGTTGCTGATATAGATAGCACTATAATTAATATTTCTATTACTCTTATTATCTTCAATATAAATTAGGTTATTACACATTTTATGTTGCTGTTATCGATAGATCTATAATTACTATGCCCATTACTCTTGTTATTCAAAACATAACTTATATTATTACCCATATTATGTTGGTGTTATCGATAGCACTATAATTAATGTTTCTATTACCCTTGTTATTCCAAATTTAACTTATATTATTACCCATATTATGTTGGTGTTATTGATGGCACTATAATTAATGCTTCTATTAATCTTGTTATTCAAAATATAACTTATATTAGTACCCATATTATGTTGCTGTTATCGATAGCACTATTATTAATGTTTCTATTACTCTCGTTATTCAAAATATAACTTATATTATTACCCATATTATGTTGCTGTTATCGATAGCACTATAATTAATATTTCTATTACTCTTATTATCTTCAATATAACTTAGGTTATTGCACATTTTATGTTGCTGTTATCGATAGAGCTATAACTACTATGCCCATTACTTTTGCTATTCAAAATATAACTTATATTATTACCCATATTATGTTGCTGTTATCGATAGCACTATAATTGATGTTTCTATTAATCTTGTTATTCAAAATATAACTTATATTATTACCCATATTATGTTGCTGTTATAGATAGCACTATAATTAATATTTCTATTACTCTTATTATCTTCAATATAAATTAGGTTATTACACATTTTATGTTGCTGTTATCGATAGATCTATAATTACTATGCCCACTACTCTTGTTATTCAAAACATAACTTATATTATTACCCATATTATGTTGGTGTTATCGATAGCACTATAATTAATGTTTCTATTACCCTTGTTATTCAAAATATAACTTATATTATTACCCATATTATGTTGCTGTCATCGTTAGCACTATTATTAATGTTTCTATTACTCTCGTTATTCAAAATATAACTTATATTATTACCCATATTATGTTGGTGTTATCGATAGCACTATAATTAATATTTCTATTACTCTTATTATCTTCAATATAAATTAGGTTATTACACATTTTATGTTGCTGTTATCGATAGAACTATAATTACTATGCCTATTACTCTTGTTATTCAAAGTATGACTTATATTATTACCCATATTATGTTGCTGATATAGATAGCACTATAATTAATATTTCTATTACTCTTATTATCTTCAATATAAATTAGGTTATTACACATTTTATGTTGCTGTTATCGATAGATCTATAATTACTATGCCCATTACTCTTGTTATTCAAAACATAACTTATATTATTACCCATATTATGTTGGTGTTATCGATAGCACTATAATTAATGTTTCTATTACTCTTGTTATTCAAAATATAACTTATAATATTACCCATATTATGTTGGTGTTATTGATAGCAATATAATTAATACTTCTATTAATCTTGTTATTCAAAATATAACTTATATTATTACCCATATTATGTTGCTGTCATCGATAGCACTATAATTAATATTTCTATTACTCTTATTATCTTCAATATAACTTAGGTTATTGCACATTTTATGTTGCTGTTATCGATAGAGCTATAACTACTATGCCCATTACTTTTGCTATTCAAAATATAACTTATATTATTACCCATATTATGTTGCTGTTATCGATAGCACTATAATTGATGTTTCTATTAATCTTGTTATTCAAAATATAACTTATATTATTACCCATATTATGTTGCTGTTATCGATAGCACTATAATTGATGTTTCTATTAATCTTGTTATTCAAAATATAACTTATATTATTACCCATATTATGTTGCTGTTTTCGATAGCACTATAATTACTGTTTCTATTACTCTCGTTATTCAAAATATAACTTATATTATTACCCATATTATGTTGCTGTTATAGATAGCACTATAATTAATATTTCTATTACTCTTATTATCTTCAATATAAATTAGGTTATTACACATTTTATGTTGCTGTTATCGATAGATCTATAATTACTATGCCCATTACTCTTGTTATTCAAAACATAACTTATATTATTACCCATATTATGTTCGTGTTATCGATAGCACTATAATTAATGTTTCTATTACCCTTGTTATTCAAAATATAACTTATATTATTACCCATATTATGTTGGTGTTATTGATAGCACTATAGTTCATGCTTCTATTAATCTTGTTATTCAAAATATAACTTATATTATTACCCATATTATGTTGCTGTCATCGTTAGCACTATTATTAATGTTTCTATTACTCTCGTTATTCAAAATATAACTTATATTATTACCCATATTATGTTGGTGTTATCGATAGCACTATAATTAATATTTCTATTACTCTTATTATCTTCAATATAAATTAGGTTATTACACATTTTATGTTGCTGTTATCGATAGAACTATAATTACTATGCCTATTACTCTTGTTATTCAAAGTATGACTTATATTATTACCCATATTATGTTGCTGATATAGATAGCACTATAATTAATATTTCTATTACTCTTATTATCTTCAATATAAATTAGGTTATTACACATTTTATGTTGCTGTTATCGATAGATCTATAATTACTATGCCCATTACTCTTGTTATTCAAAACATAACTTATATTATTACCCATATTATGTTGGTGTTATCGATAGCACTATAATTAATGTTTCTATTACCCTTGTTATTCCAAATTTAACTTATATTATTACCCATATTATGTTGGTGTTATTGATGGCACTATAATTAATGCTTCTATTAATCTTGTTATTCAAAATATAACTTATATTAGTACCCATATTATGTTGCTGTTATCGATAGCACTATTATTAATGTTTCTATTACTCTCGTTATTCAAAATATAACTTATATTATTACCCATATTATGTTGCTGTTATCGATAGCACTATAATTAATATTTCTATTACTCTTATTATCTTCAATATAACTTAGGTTATTGCACATTTTATGTTGCTGTTATCGATAGAGCTATAACTACTATGCCCATTACTTTTGCTATTCAAAATATAACTTATATTATTACCCATATTATGTTGCTGTTATCGATAGCACTATAATTGATGTTTCTATTAATCTTGTTATTCAAAATATAACTTATATTATTACCCATATTATGTTGCTGTTATAGATAGCACTATAATTAATATTTCTATTACTCTTATTATCTTCAATATAAATTAGGTTATTACACATTTTATGTTGCTGTTATCGATAGATCTATAATTACTATGCCCACTACTCTTGTTATTCAAAACATAACTTATATTATTACCCATATTATGTTGGTGTTATCGATAGCACTATAATTAATGTTTCTATTACCCTTGTTATTCAAAATATAACTTATATTATTACCCATATTATGTTGCTGTCATCGTTAGCACTATTATTAATGTTTCTATTACTCTCGTTATTCAAAATATAACTTATATTATTACCCATATTATGTTGGTGTTATCGATAGCACTATAATTAATATTTCTATTACTCTTATTATCTTCAATATAAATTAGGTTATTACACATTTTATGTTGCTGTTATCGATAGAACTATAATTACTATGCCTATTACTCTTGTTATTCAAAGTATGACTTATATTATTACCCATATTATGTTGCTGATATAGATAGCACTATAATTAATATTTCTATTACTCTTATTATCTTCAATATAAATTAGGTTATTACACATTTTATGTTGCTGTTATCGATAGATCTATAATTACTATGCCCATTACTCTTGTTATTCAAAACATAACTTATATTATTACCCATATTATGTTGGTGTTATCGATAGCACTATAATTAATGTTTCTATTACTCTTGTTATTCAAAATATAACTTATAATATTACCCATATTATGTTGGTGTTATTGATAGCAATATAATTAATACTTCTATTAATCTTGTTATTCAAAATATAACTTATATTATTACCCATATTATGTCGCTGTTATCGATAGTACTATAATTAATATTTCTATTACTCTTATTATTTTCAATATAACTTAGGTTATTGCACATTTTATGTTGCTGTTATCGATAGAGCTATAACTACTATGCCCATTACTTTTGCTATTCAAAATATAACTGTTATTATTACCCATATTATGTTGCTGTTATCGATAGCACTATAATTGATGTTTCTATTAATCTTGTTATTCAAAATATAACTTATATTATTACCCATATTATGTTGCTGTTATCGATAGCACTATAATTGATGTTTCCATTAATCTTGTTATTCAAAATATAACTTATATTATTACCCATATTATGTTGCTGTTTTCGATAGCACTATAATTACTGTTTCTATTACTCTCGTTATTCAAAATATAACTTATATTATTACCCATATTATGTTGCTGTTATCGGTAGCACTATAATTAATGTTTCTATTACCCTTGTTATTCAAAATATAACTTATATTATTACCCATATTATGTTGGTGTTATCGATAGCACTATAATTAATATTTCTATTACTCTTATTATCTTCAATATAAATTAGGTTATTACACATTTTATGTTGCTGTTATCGATAGAACTATAATTACTATACCCATTACTCTTGTTATTCAACATATAACTTATATTATTACTCATATTATGTTGCTGTTATAGATAGCACTATAATTAATATTTCTATTACTCTTATTATCTTCAATATAAATTAGGTTATTACACATTTTATGTTGCTGTTATCGATAGAACTATAATTACTATGCCCATTACTCTTGTTATTCAAAACATAACTTATATTATTACCCATATTATGTTGGTGTTATCGATAGCACTATTATTAATGTTTCTATTACTCTCGTTATTCAAAATATAACTTATATTATTACCCATATTATGTTGCTGTTATCGATAGCACTATAATTAATATTTATATTACTCTTATTATCTTCAATATAACTTAGGTTATTGCACATTTTATGTTGCTGTTATCGATAGAGCTATAACTACTATGCCCATTACTTTTGCTATTCAAAATATAACTTATATTATTACCCATATTATGTTGCTGTTATCGATAGCACTATAATTGATGTTTCTATTAATCTTGTTATTCAAAATATAACTTATATTATTACCCATATTATGTTGCTGTTATCGATAGCACTATAATTGATGTTTCTATTAATCTTGTTATTCAAAATATAACTTATATTATTACCCATATTATGTTGCTGTTATCGATAGCACTATAATTGATGTTTCTATTAATCTTGTTATTCAAAATATAACTTATATTATTACCCATATTATGTTGGTGTTATCGATAGCACTATAATTAATATTTCTATTACTCTTATTATCTTCAATATAAATTAGGTTATTACACATTTAATGTTGCTGTTATCGATAGATCTATAATTACTATGCCCATTACTCTTGTTATTCAAAACATAACTTATATTATTACCCATATTATGTTGGTGTTATCGATAGCACTATAATTAATGTTTCTATTACTCTTGTTATTTTCTATATAACTGAGTTTATTGCATATATTATATTGCTGTTATCGATAGCACTATAATTAATGTTTCTATTACTCTTGTTATTCAAAATATAACTTATAATATTACCCATATTATGTTGGTGTTATTGATAGCAATATAATTAATACTTCTATTAATCTTGTTATTCAAAATATAACTTATATTATTACCCATATTATGTTGCTGTTTTCGATAGCACTTTAATTACTGTTTCTATTACTCTCGTTATTCGAAATATAACTTATATTATTACCCATATTATGTTGGTGTTATCGATAGCACTATAATTAATATTTCTATTACTCTTATTATCTTCAATATAAATTAGGTTATTACACATTTTATGTTGCTGTTATCGATAGAACTATAATTACTATGCCTATTACTCTTGTTATTCAAAGTATGACTTATATTATTACCCATATTATGTTGCTGATATAGATAGCACTATAATTAATATTTCTATTACTCTTATTATCTTCAATATAAATTAGGTTATTACACATTTTCTGTTGCTGTTATCTATAGAACTATAATTACTATGCCCATTACTCTTGTTATTCAAAACATAACTTATATTATTACCCATATTATGTTGGTGTTATCGATAGCACTATAATTAATGTTTCTATTACTCTTGTTATTTTCTATATAACTGAGTTTATTGCATATATTATATTGCTGTTATCGATAGCACTATAATTAATGTTTCTATTACTCTTGTTATTCAAAATATAACTTATAATATTACCCATATTATGTTGGTGTTATTGATAGCAATATAATTAATACTTCTATTAATCTTGTTATTCAAAATATAACTTATATTATTACCCATATTATGTTGCTGTTTTCGATAGCACTTTAATTACTGTTTCTATTACTCTCGTTATTCGAAATATAACTTATATTATTACCCATATTATGTTGGTGTTATCGATAGCACTATAATTAATGTTTCTATTACCCTTGTTATTCAAAATATAACTTATATTATTACCCATATTATGTTGGTGTTATTGATGGCACTATAATTAATGCTTCTATTAATCTTGTTATTCAAAATATAACTTATATTAGTACCCATATTATGTTGCTGTTATCGATAGCACTATTATTAATGTTTCTATTACTCTCGTTATTCAAAATATAACTTATATTATTACCCATATTATGTTGCTGTCATCGATAGCACTATAATTAATATTTCTATTACTCTTATTATCTTCAATATAACTTAGGTTATTGCACATTTTATGTTGCTGTTATCGATAGAGCTATAACTACTATGCCCATTACTTTTGCTATTCAAAATATAACTTATATTATTACCCATATTATGTTGCTGTTATCGATAGCACTATAATTGATGTTTCTATTAATCTTGTTATTCAAAATATAACTTATATTATTACCCATATTATGTTGCTGTTATCGATAGCACTATAATTGATGTTTCTATTAATCTTGTTATTCAAAATATAACTTATATTATTACCCATATTATGTTGCTGTTTTCGATAGCACTATAATTACTGTTTCTATTACTCTCGTTATTCAAAATATAACTTATATTATTACCCATATTATGTTGCTGTTATAGATAGCACTATAATTAATATTTCTATTACTCTTATTATCTTCAATATAAATTAGGTTATTACACATTTTATGTTGCTGTTATCGATAGATCTATAATTACTATGCCCATTACTCTTGTTATTCAAAACATAACTTATATTATTACCCATATTATGTTCGTGTTATCGATAGCACTATAATTAATGTTTCTATTACCCTTGTTATTCAAAATATAACTTATATTATTACCCATATTATGTTGGTGTTATTGATAGCACTATAGTTCATGCTTCTATTAATCTTGTTATTCAAAATATAACTTATATTATTACCCATATTATGTTGCTGTCATCGTTAGCACTATTATTAATGTTTCTATTACTCTCGTTATTCAAAATATAACTTATATTATTACCCATATTATGTTGGTGTTATCGATAGCACTATAATTAATATTTCTATTACTCTTATTATCTTCAATATAAATTAGGTTATTACACATTTTATGTTGCTGTTATCGATAGAACTATAATTACTATGCCTATTACTCTTGTTATTCAAAGTATGACTTATATTATTACCCATATTATGTTGCTGATATAGATAGCACTATAATTAATATTTCTATTACTCTTATTATCTTCAATATAAATTAGGTTATTACACATTTTCTGTTGCTGTTATCTATAGAACTATAATTACTATGCCCATTACTCTTGTTATTCAAAACATAACTTATATTATTACCCATATTATGTTGGTGTTATCGATAGCACTATAATTAATGTTTCTATTACTCTTGTTATTTTCTATATAACTGAGTTTATTGCATATATTATATTGCTGTTATCGATAGCACTATAATTAATGTTTCTATTACTCTTGTTATTCAAAATATAACTTATAATATTACCCATATTATGTTGGTGTTATTGATAGCAATATAATTAATACTTCTATTAATCTTGTTATTCAAAATATAACTTATATTATTACCCATATTATGTTGCTGTTTTCGATAGCACTTTAATTACTGTTTCTATTACTCTCGTTATTCGAAATATAACTTATATTATTACCCATATTATGTTGGTGTTATCGATAGCACTATAATTAATGTTTCTATTACCCTTGTTATTCAAAATATAACTTATATTATTACCCATATTATGTTGGTGTTATTGATGGCACTATAATTAATGCTTCTATTAATCTTGTTATTCAAAATATAACTTATATTAGTACCCATATTATGTTGCTGTTATCGATAGCACTATTATTAATGTTTCTATTACTCTCGTTATTCAAAATATAACTTATATTATTACCCATATTATGTTGCTGTCATCGATAGCACTATAATTAATATTTCTATTACTCTTATTATCTTCAATATAACTTAGGTTATTGCACATTTTATGTTGCTGTTATCGATAGAGCTATAACTACTATGCCCATTACTTTTGCTATTCAAAATATAACTTATATTATTACCCATATTATGTTGCTGTTATCGATAGCACTATAATTGATGTTTCTATTAATCTTGTTATTCAAAATATAACTTATATTATTACCCATATTATGTTGCTGTTATCGATAGCACTATAATTGATGTTTCTATTAATCTTGTTATTCAAAATATAACTTATATTATTACCCATATTATGTTGCTGTTTTCGATAGCACTATAATTACTGTTTCTATTACTCTCGTTATTCAAAATATAACTTATATTATTACCCATATTATGTTGCTGTTATAGATAGCACTATAATTAATATTTCTATTACTCTTATTATCTTCAATATAAATTAGGTTATTACACATTTTATGTTGCTGTTATCGATAGATCTATAATTACTATGCCCATTACTCTTGTTATTCAAAACATAACTTATATTATTACCCATATTATGTTGGTGTTATCGATAGCACTATAATTAATGTTTCTATTACCCTTGTTATTCCAAATTTAACTTATATTATTACCCATATTATGTTGGTGTTATTGATGGCACTATAATTAATGCTTCTATTAATCTTGTTATTCAAAATATAACTTATATTAGTACCCATATTATGTTGCTGTTATCGATAGCACTATTATTAATGTTTCTATTACTCTCGTTATTCAAAATATAACTTATATTATTACCCATATTATGTTGCTGTTATCGATAGCACTATAATTAATATTTCTATTACTCTTATTATCTTCAATATAACTTAGGTTATTGCACATTTTATGTTGCTGTTATCGATAGAGCTATAACTACTATGCCCATTACTTTTGCTATTCAAAATATAACTTATATTATTACCCATATTATGTTGCTGTTATCGATAGCACTATAATTGATGTTTCTATTAATCTTGTTATTCAAAATATAACTTATATTATTACCCATATTATGTTGCTGTTATAGATAGCACTATAATTAATATTTCTATTACTCTTATTATCTTCAATATAAATTAGGTTATTACACATTTTATGTTGCTGTTATCGATAGATCTATAATTACTATGCCCACTACTCTTGTTATTCAAAACATAACTTATATTATTACCCATATTATGTTGGTGTTATCGATAGCACTATAATTAATGTTTCTATTACCCTTGTTATTCAAAATATAACTTATATTATTACCCATATTATGTTGCTGTCATCGTTAGCACTATTATTAATGTTTCTATTACTCTCGTTATTCAAAATATAACTTATATTATTACCCATATTATGTTGGTGTTATCGATAGCACTATAATTAATATTTCTATTACTCTTATTATCTTCAATATAAATTAGGTTATTACACATTTTATGTTGCTGTTATCGATAGAACTATAATTACTATGCCTATTACTCTTGTTATTCAAAGTATGACTTATATTATTACCCATATTATGTTGCTGATATAGATAGCACTATAATTAATATTTCTATTACTCTTATTATCTTCAATATAAATTAGGTTATTACACATTTTATGTTGCTGTTATCGATAGATCTATAATTACTATGCCCATTACTCTTGTTATTCAAAACATAACTTATATTATTACCCATATTATGTTGGTGTTATCGATAGCACTATAATTAATGTTTCTATTACTCTTGTTATTCAAAATATAACTTATAATATTACCCATATTATGTTGGTGTTATTGATAGCAATATAATTAATACTTCTATTAATCTTGTTATTCAAAATATAACTTATATTATTACCCATATTATGTTGCTGTCATCGATAGCACTATAATTAATATTTCTATTACTCTTATTATCTTCAATATAACTTAGGTTATTGCACATTTTATGTTGCTGTTATCGATAGAGCTATAACTACTATGCCCATTACTTTTGCTATTCAAAATATAACTTATATTATTACCCATATTATGTTGCTGTTATCGATAGCACTATAATTGATGTTTCTATTAATCTTGTTATTCAAAATATAACTTATATTATTACCCATATTATGTTGCTGTTATCGATAGCACTATAATTGATGTTTCTATTAATCTTGTTATTCAAAATATAACTTATATTATTACCCATATTATGTTGCTGTTTTCGATAGCACTATAATTACTGTTTCTATTACTCTCGTTATTCAAAATATAACTTATATTATTACCCATATTATGTTGCTGTTATAGATAGCACTATAATTAATATTTCTATTACTCTTATTATCTTCAATATAAATTAGGTTATTACACATTTTATGTTGCTGTTATCGATAGATCTATAATTACTATGCCCATTACTCTTGTTATTCAAAACATAACTTATATTATTACCCATATTATGTTCGTGTTATCGATAGCACTATAATTAATGTTTCTATTACCCTTGTTATTCAAAATATAACTTATATTATTACCCATATTATGTTGGTGTTATTGATAGCACTATAGTTCATGCTTCTATTAATCTTGTTATTCAAAATATAACTTATATTATTACCCATATTATGTTGCTGTCATCGTTAGCACTATTATTAATGTTTCTATTACTCTCGTTATTCAAAATATAACTTATATTATTACCCATATTATGTTGGTGTTATCGATAGCACTATAATTAATATTTCTATTACTCTTATTATCTTCAATATAAATTAGGTTATTACACATTTTATGTTGCTGTTATCGATAGAACTATAATTACTATGCCTATTACTCTTGTTATTCAAAGTATGACTTATATTATTACCCATATTATGTTGCTGATATAGATAGCACTATAATTAATATTTCTATTACTCTTATTATCTTCAATATAAATTAGGTTATTACACATTTTATGTTGCTGTTATCGATAGATCTATAATTACTATGCCCATTACTCTTGTTATTCAAAACATAACTTATATTATTACCCATATTATGTTGGTGTTATCGATAGCACTATAATTAATGTTTCTATTACCCTTGTTATTCCAAATTTAACTTATATTATTACCCATATTATGTTGGTGTTATTGATGGCACTATAATTAATGCTTCTATTAATCTTGTTATTCAAAATATAACTTATATTAGTACCCATATTATGTTGCTGTTATCGATAGCACTATTATTAATGTTTCTATTACTCTCGTTATTCAAAATATAACTTATATTATTACCCATATTATGTTGCTGTTATCGATAGCACTATAATTAATATTTCTATTACTCTTATTATCTTCAATATAACTTAGGTTATTGCACATTTTATGTTGCTGTTATCGATAGAGCTATAACTACTATGCCCATTACTTTTGCTATTCAAAATATAACTTATATTATTACCCATATTATGTTGCTGTTATCGATAGCACTATAATTGATGTTTCTATTAATCTTGTTATTCAAAATATAACTTATATTATTACCCATATTATGTTGCTGTTATAGATAGCACTATAATTAATATTTCTATTACTCTTATTATCTTCAATATAAATTAGGTTATTACACATTTTATGTTGCTGTTATCGATAGATCTATAATTACTATGCCCACTACTCTTGTTATTCAAAACATAACTTATATTATTACCCATATTATGTTGGTGTTATCGATAGCACTATAATTAATGTTTCTATTACCCTTGTTATTCAAAATATAACTTATATTATTACCCATATTATGTTGCTGTCATCGTTAGCACTATTATTAATGTTTCTATTACTCTCGTTATTCAAAATATAACTTATATTATTACCCATATTATGTTGGTGTTATCGATAGCACTATAATTAATATTTCTATTACTCTTATTATCTTCAATATAAATTAGGTTATTACACATTTTATGTTGCTGTTATCGATAGAACTATAATTACTATGCCTATTACTCTTGTTATTCAAAGTATGACTTATATTATTACCCATATTATGTTGCTGATATAGATAGCACTATAATTAATATTTCTATTACTCTTATTATCTTCAATATAAATTAGGTTATTACACATTTTATGTTGCTGTTATCGATAGATCTATAATTACTATGCCCATTACTCTTGTTATTCAAAACATAACTTATATTATTACCCATATTATGTTGGTGTTATCGATAGCACTATAATTAATGTTTCTATTACTCTTGTTATTCAAAATATAACTTATAATATTACCCATATTATGTTGGTGTTATTGATAGCAATATAATTAATACTTCTATTAATCTTGTTATTCAAAATATAACTTATATTATTACCCATATTATGTCGCTGTTATCGATAGTACTATAATTAATATTTCTATTACTCTTATTATTTTCAATATAACTTAGGTTATTGCACATTTTATGTTGCTGTTATCGATAGAGCTATAACTACTATGCCCATTACTTTTGCTATTCAAAATATAACTGTTATTATTACCCATATTATGTTGCTGTTATCGATAGCACTATAATTAATATTTCTATTACTCTTATTATCTTCAATATAAATTAGGTTATTACACATTTTATGTTGCTGTTATCGATAGATCTATAATTACTATGCCCATTACTCTTGTTATTCAAAACATAACTTATATTATTACCCATATTATGTTGGTGTTATCGATAGCACTATAATTAATGTTTCTATTACCCTTGTTATTCCAAATTTAACTTATATTATTACCCATATTATGTTGGTGTTATTGATGGCACTATAATTAATGCTTCTATTAATCTTGTTATTCAAAATATAACTTATATTAGTACCCATATTATGTTGCTGTTATCGATAGCACTATTATTAATGTTTCTATTACTCTCGTTATTCAAAATATAACTTATATTATTACCCATATTATGTTGCTGTTATCGATAGCACTATTATTAATGTTTCTATTACTCTCGTTATTCAAAATATAACTTATATTATTACCCATATTATGTTGCTGTTATCGATAGCACTATAATTAATATTTATATTACTCTTATTATCTTCAATATAACTTAGGTTATTGCACATTTTATGTTGCTGTTATCGATAGAGCTATAACTACTATGCCCATTACTTTTGCTATTCAAAATATAACTTATATTATTACCCATATTATGTTGCTGTTATCGATAGCACTATAATTGATGTTTCTATTAATCTTGTTATTCAAAATATAACTTATATTATTACCCATATTATGTTGCTGTTATCGATAGCACTATAATTGATGTTTCTATTAATCTTGTTATTCAAAATATAACTTATATTATTACCCATATTATGTTGCTGTTATCGATAGCACTATAATTGATGTTTCTATTAATCTTGTTATTCAAAATATAACTTATATTATTACCCATATTATGTTGCTGTTATCGATAGCACTATAATTGATGTTTCTATTAATCTTGTTATTCAAAATATAACTTATATTATTACCCATATTATGTTGCTGTTTTCGATAGCACTATAATTACTGTTTCTATTACTCTCGTTATTCAAAATATAACTTATATTATTACCCATATTATGTTGCTGTCATCGATAGCACTATAATTAATATTTCTATTACTCTTATTATCTTCAATATAACTTAGGTTATTGCACATTTTATGTTGCTGTTATCGATAGAGCTATAACTACTATGCCCATTACTTTTGCTATTCAAAATATAACTTATATTATTACCCATATTATGTTGCTGTTATCGATAGCACTATAATTGATGTTTCTATTAATCTTGTTATTCAAAATATAACTTATATTATTACCCATATTATGTTGCTGTTATCGATAGCACTATAATTGATGTTTCTATTAATCTTGTTATTCAAAATATAACTTATATTATTACCCATATTATGTTGCTGTTTTCGATAGCACTATAATTACTGTTTCTATTACTCTCGTTATTCAAAATATAACTTATATTATTACCCATATTATGTTGCTGTTATAGATAGCACTATAATTAATATTTCTATTACTCTTATTATCTTCAATATAAATTAGGTTATTACACATTTTATGTTGCTGTTATCGATAGATCTATAATTACTATGCCCATTACTCTTGTTATTCAAAACATAACTTATATTATTAACCATATTATGTTCGTGTTATCGATAGCACTATAATTAATGTTTCTATTACCCTTGTTATTCAAAATATAACTTATATTATTACCCATATTATGTTGGTGTTATTGATAGCACTATAGTTCATGCTTCTATTAATCTTGTTATTCAAAATATAACTTATATTATTACCCATATTATGTTGCTGTCATCGTTAGCACTATTATTAATGTTTCTATTACTCTCGTTATTCAAAATATAACTTATATTATTACCCATATTATGTTGGTGTTATCGATAGCACTATAATTAATATTTCTATTACTCTTATTATCTTCAATATAAATTAGGTTATTACACATTTTATGTTGCTGTTATCGATAGAACTATAATTACTATGCCTATTACTCTTGTTATACAAAGTATGACTTATATTATTACCCATATTATGTTGGTGTTATCGATAGCACTATAATTAATATTTCTATTACTCTTATTATCTTCAATATAAATTAGGTTATTACACATTTTATGTTGCTGTTATCGATAGAACTATAATTACTATACCCATTACTCTTGTTATTCAACATATAACTTATATTATTACTCATATTATGTTGCTGTTATAGATAGCACTATAATTAATATTTCTATTACTCTTATTATCTTCAATATAAATTAGGTTATTACACATTTTATGTTGCTGTTATCGATAGAACTATAATTACTATGCCCATTACTCTTGTTATTCAAAACATAACTTATATTATTACCCATATTATGTTGGTGTTATCGATAGCACTATAATTAATGTTTCTATTACCCTTGTTATTCCAAATTTAACTTATATTATTACCCATATTATGTTGGTGTTATTGATGGCACTATAATTAATGCTTCTATTAATCTTGTTATTCAAAATATAACTTATATTAGTACCCATATTATGTTGCTGTTATCGATAGCACTATTATTAATGTTTCTATTACTCTCGTTATTCAAAATATAACTTATATTATTACCCATATTATGTTGCTGTTATCGATAGCACTATTATTAATGTTTCTATTACTCTCGTTATTCAAAATATAACTTATATTATTACCCATATTATGTTGCTGTTATCGATAGCACTATAATTAATATTTATATTACTCTTATTATCTTCAATATAACTTAGGTTATTGCACATTTTATGTTGCTGTTATCGATAGAGCTATAACTACTATGCCCATTACTTTTGCTATTCAAAATATAACTTATATTATTACCCATATTATGTTGCTGTTATCGATAGCACTATAATTGATGTTTCTATTAATCTTGTTATTCAAAATATAACTTATATTATTACCCATATTATGTTGCTGTTATCGATAGCACTATAATTGATGTTTCTATTAATCTTGTTATTCAAAATATAACTTATATTATTACCCATATTATGTTGCTGTTATCGATAGCACTATAATTGATGTTTCTATTAATCTTGTTATTCAAAATATAATTTATATTATTACCCATATTATGTTGCTGTTATCGATAGCACTATAATTGATGTTTCTATTAATCTTGTTATTCAAAATATAACTTATATTATTACCCATATTATGTTGCTGTTTTCGATAGCACTATAATTACTGTTTCTATTACTCTCGTTATTCAAAATATAACTTATATTATTACCCATATTATGTTGCTGTCATCGATAGCACTATAATTAATATTTCTATTACTCTTATTATCTTCAATATAACTTAGGTTATTGCACATTTTATGTTGCTGTTATCGATAGAGCTATAACTACTATGCCCATTACTTTTGCTATTCAAAATATAACTTATATTATTACCCATATTATGTTGCTGTTATCGATAGCACTATAATTGATGTTTCTATTAATCTTGTTATTCAAAATATAACTTATATTATTACCCATATTATGTTGCTGTTATCGATAGCACTATAATTGATGTTTCTATTAATCTTGTTATTCAAAATATAACTTATATTATTACCCATATTATGTTGCTGTTTTCGATAGCACTATAATTACTGTTTCTATTACTCTCGTTATTCAAAATATAACTTATATTATTACCCATATTATGTTGCTGTTATAGATAGCACTATAATTAATATTTCTATTACTCTTATTATCTTCAATATAAATTAGGTTATTACACATTTTATGTTGCTGTTATCGATAGATCTATAATTACTATGCCCATTACTCTTGTTATTCAAAACATAACTTATATTATTAACCATATTATGTTCGTGTTATCGATAGCACTATAATTAATGTTTCTATTACCCTTGTTATTCAAAATATAACTTATATTATTACCCATATTATGTTGGTGTTATTGATAGCACTATAGTTCATGCTTCTATTAATCTTGTTATTCAAAATATAACTTATATTATTACCCATATTATGTTGCTGTCATCGTTAGCACTATTATTAATGTTTCTATTACTCTCGTTATTCAAAATATAACTTATATTATTACCCATATTATGTTGGTGTTATCGATAGCACTATAATTAATATTTCTATTACTCTTATTATCTTCAATATAAATTAGGTTATTACACATTTTATGTTGCTGTTATCGATAGAACTATAATTACTATGCCTATTACTCTTGTTATACAAAGTATGACTTATATTATTACCCATATTATGTTGCTGATATAGATAGCACTATAATTAATATTTCTATTACTCTTATTATCTTCAATATAACTTAGGTTATTACACATTTTATGTTTCTGTTATCGATAGAACTATAATTACTATGCCCATTACTCTTGTTATTCAAAATATAACTAATATTAATACCCATATTATGTTGGTGTTATCGATAGAACTATAATTACTATGCCCATTACTCTTGTTATTCAAATCATAACTTATATTATTACCCATATTATGTTGGTGTTATCGATAGCACTATAATTAATGTTTCTATTACCCTTGTTATTCAAAATATAACTTATATTATTACCCATATTATGTTGGTGTTATTGATAGCACTATAATTAATGCTTCTATTAATCTTGTTATTCAAAATATAACTTATATTATTACCCATATTATGTCGCTGTTATCGATAGTACTATAATTAATATTTCTATTACTCTTATTATTTTCAATATAACTTAGGTTATTACACATTTTATGTTGCTGTTATCGATAGAACTATAATTACTATGCCCATTACTCTTGTTATTCAAAATATAACTTATATTATTACCCATATTATGTTGGTGTTATCGATAGCACTATAATTAATGTTTCTATTACCCTTGTTATTCAAAATATAACTTATATTATTACCCATATTATGTTGGTGTTATTCATAGCACTATAATTAATGCTTCTATTAATCTTGTTATTCAAAATATAACTTATATTATTACCCATATTATGTTGCTGTTATCGATAGCACTATTATTAATGTTTCTATTACTCTCGTTATTCAAAATATAACTTATATTATTACCCATATTATGTTGCTGTTATCGACAGCACTATAATTAATATTTCTATTACTCTTATTATCTTCAATATAAATTAGGTTATTACACATTTCTGTTGCTATTATCGATAGAACTATAATTACTATGCCCATTACTCTTGTTATTCAAAACATAACTTATATTATTACCCATATTATGTTGGTGTTATCGATAGCACTATAATTAATGTTTCTATTACTCTTATCATTTTCAATATAACTTAGGTTATTACACATTTTATGTTTCTGTTATCGATAGAACTATTATTACTATGCCCATTACTCTTGTTATTCAAAATATAACTAATATTAATACCCATATTATGTTGGTGTTATCGATAGAACTATAATTACTATGCCCATTACTCTTGTTATTCAAATCATACCTTATATTATTACCCATATTATGTTGGTGTTATCGATAGCACTATAATTAATGTTTCTATTACCCTTGTTATTCAAAATATAACTTATATTATTACCCATATTATGTTGGTGTTATTGATAGCACTATAATTAATGCTTCTATTAATCTTGTTATTCAAAATATAACTTATATTATTACCCATATTATGTTGCTGTCATCGATAGCACTATTATTAATGTTTCTATTACTCTCGTTATTCAAAATATAACTTATATTATTACCCATATTATGTTGGTGTTATCGATAGCACTATAATTAATATTTCTATTACTCTTATTATCTTCAATATAAATTAGGTTATTACACATTTTATGTTGCTGTTATCGATAGAACTATAATTACTATGCCTATTACTCTTGTTATTCAAAGTATGACTTATATTATTACCCATATTATTTTGCTGATATAGATAGCACTATAATTAATATTTCTATTACTCTTATTATCTTCAATATAAATTAGGTTATTACACATTCTATGTTGCTGTTATCGATAGAACTATAATTACTATGCCCATTACTCTTGTTATTCAAAACATAACTTATATTATTACCCATATTATGTTGGTGTTATCGATAGCACTATAATTAATGTTTCTATTACTCTTGTTATTTTCTATATAACTGAGTTTATTGCATATATTATATTGCTGTTATCGATAGCACTATAATTAATGTTTCTATTACTCTTGTTATTCAAAATATAACTTATAATATTACCCATATTATGTTGGTGTTATTGATAGCAATATAATTAATACTTCTATTAATCTTGTTATTCAAAATATAACTTATATTATTACCCATATTATGTTGCTGTTTTCGATAGCACTATAATTACTGTTTCTATTACTCTCGTTATTCAAAATATAACTTATATTATTACCCATATTATGTTGCTGTTATCGATAGCACTATAATTAATGTTTCTATTACTCTTATTATCTTCAATATAAATTAGGTTATTACACATTCTATGTTGCTGTTATCGATAGAACTATAATTACTATGCCCATTACTCTTGTTATTCAAAATAGAACTTATATTATTACTCATATTATGTTGCTGTTATAGATAGCACTATAATTAATATTTCTATTACTCTTATTATCTTCAATATAAATTAGGTTATTACACATTTTATGTTGCTGTTATCGGTAGAACTATAATTACTATGCCCATTACTCTTGTTATTCAAAACATAACTTATATTATTACCCATATTATGTTGGTGTTATCGATAGCACTATAATTAATCTTTCTATTACCCTTGTTATTCAAAATATAACTTATATTACTACCCTTATTATGTTGGTGTTATTGATGGCACTATAAATAATGCTTCTATTAATCTTGTTATTCAAAATATAACTTATATTAGTACCCATATTATGTTGCTGTTATCGATAGCACTATTATTAATGTTTCTATTACTCTCGTTATTCAAAATATAACTTATATTATTACCCACATTATGTTGCTGTTATCGATAGCACTATAATTAATATTTCTATTACTCTTATTATCTTCAATATAACTTAGGTTATTGCACATTTTATGTTGCTGTTATCGATAGAGCTATAACTACTATGCCCATTACTTTTGCTATTCAAAATATAACTTATATTATTACCCATATTATGTTGCTGTTATCGATAGCACTATAATTGATGTTTCTATTAATCTTGTTATTCAAAATATAACTTATATTATTACCCATATTATGTTGCTGTTTTCGATAGCACTATAATTACTGTTTCTATTACTCTCGTTATTCAAAATATAACTTATATTATTACCCATATTATGTTGCTGTCATCGATAGCACTATAATTAATATTTCTATTACTCTTATTATCTTCAATATAACTTAGGTTATTGCACATTTTATGTTGCTGTTATCGATAGAGCTATAACTACTATGCCCATTACTTTTGCTATTCAAAATATAACTTATATTATTACCCATATTATGTTGCTGTTATCGATAGCACTATAATTGATGTTTCTATTAATCTTGTTATTCAAAATATAACTTATATTATTACCCATATTATGTTGCTGTTATCGATAGCACTATAATTGATGTTTCTATTAATCTTGTTATTCAAAATATAACTTATATTATTACCCATATTATGTTGCTGTTTTCGATAGCACTATAATTACTGTTTCTATTACTCTCGTTATTCAAAATATAACTTATATTATTACCCATATTATGTTGCTGTTATAGATAGCACTATAATTAATATTTCTATTACTCTTATTATCTTCAATATAAATTAGGTTATTACACATTTTATGTTGCTGTTATCGATAGATCTATAATTACTATGCCCATTACTCTTGTTATTCAAAACATAACTTATATTATTAACCATATTATGTTCGTGTTATCGATAGCACTATAATTAATGTTTCTATTACCCTTGTTATTCAAAATATAACTTATATTATTACCCATATTATGTTGGTGTTATTGATAGCACTATAGTTCATGCTTCTATTAATCTTGTTATTCAAAATATAACTTATATTATTACCCATATTATGTTGCTGTCATCGTTAGCACTATTATTAATGTTTCTATTACTCTCGTTATTCAAAATATAACTTATATTATTACCCATATTATGTTGGTGTTATCGATAGCACTATAATTAATATTTCTATTACTCTTATTATCTTCAATATAAATTAGGTTATTACACATTTTATGTTGCTGTTATCGATAGAACTATAATTACTATGCCTATTACTCTTGTTATACAAAGTATGACTTATATTATTACCCATATTATGTTGCTGATATAGATAGCACTATAATTAATATTTCTATTACTCTTATTATCTTCAATATAACTTAGGTTATTACACATTTTATGTTTCTGTTATCGATAGAACTATTATTACTATGCCCATTACTCTTGTTATTCAAAATATAACTAATATTAATACCCATATTATGTTGGTGTTATCGATAGAACTATAATTACTATGCCCATTACTCTTGTTATTCAAATCATACCTTATATTATTACCCATATTATGTTGGTGTTATCGATAGCACTATAATTAATGTTTCTATTACCCTTGTTATTCAAAATATAACTTATATTATTACCCATATTATGTTGGTGTTATCGATAGCACTATAATTAATGTTTCTATTACCCTTGTTATTCAAAATATAACTTATATTATTACCCATATTATGTTGGTGTTATTCATAGCACTATAATTAATGCATCTATTAATCTTGTTATTCAAAATATAACTTATATTATTACCCATATTATGTTGCTGTTATCGATAGCACTATTATTAATGTTTCTATTACTCTCGTTATTCAAAATATAACTTATATTATTACCCATATTATGTTGCTGTTATCGACAGCACTATAATTAATATTTCTATTACTCTTATTATCTTCAATATAAATTAGGTTATTACACATTTCTGTTGCTATTATCGATAGAACTATAATTACTATGCCCATTACTCTTGTTATTCAAAACATAACTTATATTATTACCCATATTATGTTGGTGTTATCGATAGCACTATAATTAATGTTTCTATTACTCTTATCATTTTCAATATAACTTAGGTTATTACACATTTTATGTTTCTGTTATCGATAGAACTATTATTACTATGCCCATTACTCTTGTTATTCAAAATATAACTAATATTAATACCCATATTATGTTGGTGTTATCGATAGAACTATAATTACTATGCCCATTACTCTTGTTATTCAAATCATACCTTATATTATTACCCATATTATGTTGGTGTTATCGATAGCACTATAATTAATGTTTCTATTACCCTTGTTATTCAAAATATAACTTATATTATTACCCATATTATGTTGCTGTCATCGATAGCACTATTATTAATGTTTCTATTACTCTCGTTATTCAAAATATAACTTATATTATTACCCATATTATGTTGGTGTTATCGATAGCACTATAATTAATATTTCTATTACTCTTATTATCTTCAATATAAATTAGGTTATTACACATTTTATGTTGCTGTTATCGATAGAACTATAATTACTATGCCTATTACTCTTGTTATTCAAAGTATGACTTATATTATTACCCATATTATTTTGCTGATATAGATAGCACTATAATTAATATTTCGATTACTCTTATTATCTTCAATATAAATTAGGTTATTACACATTCTATGTTGCTGTTATCGATAGAACTATAATTACTATGCCCATTACTCTTGTTATTCAAAACATAACTTATATTATTACCCATATTATGTTGGTGTTATCGATAGCACTATAATTAATGTTTCTATTACTCTTGTTATTTTCTATATAACTGAGTTTATTGCATATATTATATTGCTGTTATCGATAGCACTATAATTAATGTTTCTATTACTCTTGTTATTCAAAATATAACTTATAATATTACCCATATTATGTTGGTGTTATTGATAGCAATATAATTAATACTTCTATTAATCTTGTTATTCAAAATATAACTTATATTATTACCCATATTATGTTGCTGTTTTCGATAGCACTATAATTACTGTTTCTATTACTCTCGTTATTCAAAATATAACTTATATTATTACCCATATTATGTTGCTGTTATCGATAGCACTATAATTAATGTTTCTATTACTCTTATTATCTTCAATATAAATTAGGTTATTACACATTCTATGTTGCTGTTATCGATAGAACTATAATTACTATGCCCATTACTCTTGTTATTCAAAATAGAACTTATATTATTACTCATATTATGTTGCTGTTATAGATAGCACTATAATTAATATTTCTATTACTCTTATTATCTTCAATATAAATTAGGTTATTACACATTTTATGTTGCTGTTATCGATAGAACTTTAATTACTTTGCCCATTACTCTTGTTATTCAAAACATAACTTATATTATTACCCATATTATGTTGGTGTTATCGATAGCACTATAATTAATGTTTCTATTACCCTTGTTATTCAAAATATAACTTATATTACTACCCTTATTATGTTGGTGTTATTGATGGCACTATAAATAATGCTTCTATTAATCTTGTTATTCAAAATATAACTTATATTAGTACCCATATTATGTTGCTGTTATCGATAGCACTATTATTAATGTTTCTATTACTCTCGTTATTCAAAATATAACTTATATTATTACCCACATTATGTTGCTGTTATCGATAGCACTATAATTAATATTTCTATTACTCTTATTATCTTCAATATAACTTAGGTTATTGCACATTTTATGTTGCTGTTATCGATAGAGCTATAACTACTATGCCCATTACTTTTGCTATTCAAAATATAACTTATATTATTACCCATATTATGTTGCTGTTATCGATAGCACTATAATTGATGTTTCTATTAATCTTGTTATTCAAAATATAACTTATATTATTACCCATATTATGTTGCTGTTTTCGATAGCACTATAATTACTGTTTCTATTACTCTCGTTATTCAAAATATAACTTATATTATTACCCATATTATGTTGCTGTTATAGATAGCACTATAATTAATATTTCTATTACTCTTATTATCTTCAATATAAATTAGGTTATTACACATTTTATGTTGCTGTTATCGATAGATCTATAATTACTATGCCCATTACTCTTGTTATTCAAAACATAACTTATATTATTACCCATATTATGTTGGTGTTATCGATAGCACTATAATTAATGTTTCTATTACCCTTGTTATTCAAAATATAACTTATATTATTACCCATATTATGTTGGTGTTATTGATAGCACTATAATTAATGCTTCTATTAATCTTGTTATTCAAAATATAACTTATATTATTACCCATATTATGTTGCTGTCATCGTTAGCACTATTATTAATGTTTCTATAACTCTCGTTATTCAAAATATAACTTATATTATTACCCATATTATGTTGGTGTTATCGATAGCACTATAATTAATATTTCTATTACTCTTATTATCTTCAATATAAATTAGGTTATTACACATTTTATGTTGCTGTTATCGATAGAACTATAATTACTATGCCTATTACTCTTGTTATTCAAAGTATGACTTATATTATTACCCATATTATGTTGCTGATATAGATAGCACTATAATTAATATTTCTATTACTCTTATTATCTTCAATATACATTAGGTTATTACACATTTTATGTTGCTGTTATCGATAGAACTATAATTACTATGCCCATTACTCTTGTTATTCAAGATATAACTTATATTATTACTCATATTATGTTGCTGTTATAGATAGCACTATAATTAATATTTCTATTACTCTTATTATCTTCAATATAAATTAGGTTATTACAAATTTTATGTTGCTGTTATCGATAGATCTATAATTACTATGCCCATTACTCTTGTTATTCAAAACATAACTTATATTATTACCCATATTATGTTGGTGTTATCGATAGCACTATAATAAATGTTTCTATTACCCTTGTTATTCAAAATATAACTTATATTATTACCCATATTAAGTTGGTGTTATTGATAGCACTATAATTAATGCTTCTATTAATCTTGTTATTCAAAATATAACTTATATTATTACCCATATTATGTTGGTGTTATCGATAGCACTATAATTAATACTTCTACTAATCTTGTTATTCAAAATATAACTTATATTATTACCCATATTATGTCGCTGTTATCGATGGTACTATAATTAATATTTCTATTACTCTTATTATCTTCAATATACATTAGGTTATTACACATTTTATGTTGCTGTTATCGATAGAACTATAATTACTATGCCCATTAATCTTGTTATTCAAAATATAACTTATATTATTACTCATATTATGTCGCTGTTATCGATGGTACTATAATTAATATTTCTATTACTCTTATTATCTTCAATATACATTAGGTTATTACACATTTTATGTTGCTGTTATCGATAGAACTATAATTACTATGCCCATTAATCTTGTTATTCAAAATATAACTTATATTATTACTCATATTATGTTGCTGTTATAGATAGCACTATAATTAATATTTCTATTACTCTTATTATCTTCAATATAAATTAGGTTATTACACATTTTATGTTGCTGTTATCGATAGATCTATAATTACTATGCCCATTACTCTTGTTATTCAAAACATAACTTATATTATTAACCATATTATGTTCGTGTTATCGATAGCACTATAATTAATGTTTCTATTACCCTTGTTATTCAAAATATAACTTATATTATTACCCATATTATGTTGGTGTTATTGATAGCACTATAGTTCATGCTTCTATTAATCTTGTTATTCAAAATATAACTTATATTATTACCCATATTATGTTGCTGTCATCGTTAGCACTATTATTAATGTTTCTATTACTCTCGTTATTCAAAATATAACTTATATTATTACCCATATTATGTTGGTGTTATCGATAGCACTATAATTAATATTTCTATTACTCTTATTATCTTCAATATAAATTAGGTTATTACACATTTTATGTTGCTGTTATCGATAGAACTATAATTACTATGCCTATTACTCTTGTTATACAAAGTATGACTTATATTATTACCCATATTATGTTGCTGATATAGATAGCACTATAATTAATATTTCTATTACTCTTATTATCTTCAATATAACTTAGGTTATTACACATTTTATGTTTCTGTTATCGATAGAACTATAATTACTATGCCCATTACTCTTGTTATTCAAAATATAACTAATATTAATACCCATATTATGTTGGTGTTATCGATAGAACTATAATTACTATGCCCATTACTCTTGTTATTCAAATCATAACTTATATTATTACCCATATTATGTTGGTGTTATCGATAGCACTATAATTAATGTTTCTATTACCCTTGTTATTCAAAATATAACTTATATTATTACCCATATTATGTTGGTGTTATTGATAGCACTATAATTAATGCTTCTATTAATCTTGTTATTCAAAATATAACTTATATTATTACCCATATTATGTCGCTGTTATCGATAGTACTATAATTAATATTTCTATTACTCTTATTATTTTCAATATAACTTAGGTTATTACACATTTTATGTTGCTGTTATCGATAGAACTATAATTACTATGCCCATTACTCTTGTTATTCAAAATATAACTTATATTATTACCCATATTATGTTGGTGTTATCGATAGCACTATAATTAATGTTTCTATTACCCTTGTTATTCAAAATATAACTTATATTATTACCCATATTATGTTGGTGTTATTGATAGCACTATAATTAATGCTTCTATTAATCTTGTTATTCAAAATATAACTTATATTATTACCCATATTATGTTGCTGTCATCGATAGCACTATTATTAATGTTTCTATTACTCTCGTTATTCAAAATATAACTTATATTATTACCCATATTATGTTGGTGTTATCGATAGCACTATAATTAATATTTCTATTACTCTTATTATCTTCAATATAAATTAGGTTATTACACATTTTATGTTGCTGTTATCGATAGAACTATAATTACTATGCCTATTACTCTTGTTATTCAAAGTATGACTTATATTATTACCCATATTATTTTGCTGATATAGATAGCACTATAATTAATATTTCTATTACTCTTATTATCTTCAATATAAATTAGGTTATTACACATTCTATGTTGCTGTTATCGATAGAACTATAATTACTATGCCCATTACTCTTGTTATTCAAAACATAACTTATATTATTACCCATATTATGTTGGTGTTATCGATAGCACTATAATTAATGTTTCTATTACTCTTGTTATTTTCTATATAACTGAGTTTATTGCATATATTATATTGCTGTTATCGATAGCACTATAATTAATGTTTCTATTACTCTTGTTATTCAAAATATAACTTATAATATTACCCATATTATGTTGGTGTTATTGATAGCAATATAATTAATACTTCTATTAATCTTGTTATTCAAAATATAACTTATATTATTACCCATATTATGTTGCTGTTTTCGATAGCACTATAATTACTGTTTCTATTACTCTCGTTATTCAAAATATAACTTATATTATTACCCATATTATGTTGCTGTTATCGATAGCACTATAATTAATGTTTCTATTACTCTTATTATCTTCAATATAAATTAGGTTATTACACATTCTATGTTGCTGTTATCGATAGAACTATAATTACTATGCCCATTACTCTTGTTATTCAAAATAGAACTTATATTATTACTCATATTATGTTGCTGTTATAGATAGCACTATAATTAATATTTCTATTACTCTTATTATCTTCAATATAAATTAGGTTATTACACATTTTATGTTGCTGTTATCGATAGAACTATAATTACTTTGCCCATTACTCTTGTTATTCAAAACATAACTTATATTATTACCCATATTATGTTGGTGTTATCGATAGCACTATAATTAATGTTTCTATTACCCTTGTTATTCAAAATATAACTTATATTACTACCCTTATTATGTTGGTGTTATTGATGGCACTATAAATAATGCTTCTATTAATCTTGTTATTCAAAATATAACTTATATTAGTACCCATATTATGTTGCTGTTATCGATAGCACTATTATTAATGTTTCTATTACTCTCGTTATTCAAAATATAACTTATATTATTACCCACATTATGTTGCTGTTATCGATAGCACTATAATTAATATTTCTATTACTCTTATTATCTTCAATATAACTTAGGTTATTGCACATTTTATGTTGCTGTTATCGATAGAGCTATAACTACTATGCCCATTACTTTTGCTATTCAAAATATAACTTATATTATTACCCATATTATGTTGCTGTTATCGATAGCACTATAATTGATGTTTCTATTAATCTTGTTATTCAAAATATAACTTATATTATTACCCATATTATGTTGCTGTTTTCGATAGCACTATAATTACTGTTTCTATTACTCTCGTTATTCAAAATATAACTTATATTATTACCCATATTATGTTGCTGTTATAGATAGCACTATAATTAATATTTCTATTACTCTTATTATCTTCAATATAAATTAGGTTATTACACATTTTATGTTGCTGTTATCGATAGATCTATAATTACTATGCCCATTACTCTTGTTATTCAAAACATAACTTATATTATTACCCATATTATGTTGGTGTTATCGATAGCACTATAATTAATGTTTCTATTACCCTTGTTATTCAAAATATAACTTATATTATTACCCATATTATGTTGGTGTTATTGATAGCACTATAATTAATGCTTCTATTAATCTTGTTATTCAAAATATAACTTATATTATTACCCATATTATGTTGCTGTCATCGTTAGCACTATTATTAATGTTTCTATAACTCTCGTTATTCAAAATATAACTTATATTATTACCCATATTATGTTGGAGTTATCGATAGCACTATAATTAATATTTCTATTACTCTTATTATCTTCAATATAAATTAGGTTATTACACATTTTATGTTGCTGTTATCGATAGAACTATAATTACTATGCCTATTACTCTTGTTATTCAAAGTATGACTTATATTATTACCCATATTATGTTGCTGATATAGATAGCACTATAATTAATATTTCTATTACTCTTATTATCTTCAATATACATTAGGTTATTACACATTTTATGTTGCTGTTAACGATAGAACTATAATTACTATGCCCATTACTCTTGTTATTCAAGATATAACTTATATTATTACTCATATTATGTTGCTGTTATAGATAGCACTATAATTAATATTTCTATTACTCTTATTATCTTCAATATAAATTAGGTTATTACACATTTTATGTTGCTGTTATCGATAGATCTATAATTACTATGCCCATTACTCTTGTTATTCAAAACATAACTTATATTATTACCCATATTATGTTGGTGTTATCGATAGCACTATAATTAATGTTTCTATTACCCTTGTTATTCAAAATATAACTTATATTATTACCCATATTAAGTTGGTGTTATTGATAGCACTATAATTAATGCTTCTATTAATCTTGTTATTCAAAATATAACTTATATTATTACCCATATTATGTTGGTGTTATCGATAGCACTATAATTAATACTTCTACTAATCTTGTTATTCAAAATATAACTTATATTATTACCCATATTATGTCGCTGTTATCGATGGTACTATAATTAATATTTCTATTACTCTTATTATCTTCAATATACATTAGGTTATTACACATTTTATGTTGCTGTTATCGATAGAACTATAATTACTATGCCGATTAATCTTGTTATTCAAAATATAACTTATATTATTACTCATATTATGTTGCTGTTATAGATAGCACTATAATTAATATTTCTATTACTCTTATTATCTTCAATATAAATTAGGTTATTACACATTTTATGTTGCTGTTATCGATAGAACTATAATTACTATGCCCATTACTCTTGTTATTCAAAATATAACTTATATTATTACCCATATTATGTTGCTGTTATCGATAGCACTATAATTAATATTTCCATTACTCTTATTATCTTCAATACAACTTAGGTTATTGCACATTTTATGTTGCTGTTATCGATAGAACTATAATTACTATGCCCATTACTCTTGTTATTCAAAACATAACTTATATTATTACCCATATTTTGTTGCTGTTATCGATAGCACTATTATTAATGTTTCTATTACTCTTGTTATTTTCAATATAACTGAGGTTATTGCACATATTATGTTGCTGTTATCGATAGCACTATAATTAATGTTTCTATTACTCTTGTTATCTCCAATATAAATTACGTTATTACACATTCTATGTTGCTGTTATCGATAGAACTATAATTACTATGCCCATTACTCTTGTTATTCAAAACATAACTGATATTATTACCCATATTATGTTGGTGTTATCGATAGCACTATAATTGATGTTTCTATTAATCTTGTTATTCAAAATATAACTTATATTATTACCCATATTATGTTGGTGTTATTGATAGCACTATAATTAATGCTTCTATTAATCTTGTTATTCAAAATATAACTTATATTATTACCCATATTATGTCGCTGTTATCGATAGTAATATAATTAATATTTCTATTACTCTTATTATCTTCAATATAAATTAGGTTATTACACATTTTATGTTGCTGTTATCGATAGAGCTATAACTATGTGACGAATACGTCACGAGCCGTTCCGTCAGCCGCGCTCCGTCAGCCGCGCTCCGTCAACCGCGCACCGTCAGCCGCGCACCGCGAGGTGGGGACCCCCCACCGAGACCACCCACCGCGACCCGATACTACTTAGATAGCGATCGATCGCGTGATCGATTGAGTTGGCCCGGGGCTTCGGCCCCGAAAGGATCTCTTCGGAGATCCTCTCCAAGGCAATAAGGTCTTCCTGGTCCGACGATAGCCCCGGACTGGGAGGACTGGAGGCCAGTATCGGCGTGGAGGGTAACCCGTGCGCCGAGACTGGCCGCGCCAACGGTCAACCGACTTGTCCGACCCCGTGGGTAGCCCTCGGGGAAGGTAAGCCGTGGGTAGTCGTTACGTTGGGGAGATAGCCCACAGCGTGACGCCTGCCAGATCGTGGAGGGTAGAGCCAACTCCAGGGACGCTCTCAGAGGTCCTCCCCGGCAGTAAGGTCTTCCTGGTCCGATGGTAGCCTCGGGCCGAGAGGACTGGAGGCCTGCATCGGCGTGGAGGGTTGCCCACGCGCCGAGGCTGGCCGCGCCAACGGTCAACCGCCTTGTCCGGCCTCGTGGATAGCCCTCGAGGAAGGCAAGCCGGGGGTAGTCGTTACGTTGGAGGGTAACCCACAGCGTGACGCCTGCCAGACCGTGGAGGCAAGAGCCAGTAACAGGAACACTCTCGGTCTTAATAAGAGAAAGGCAAGGCCAGAACTGGCCACTTACCCCGTGTACTTTACTCTCCCTCCTTCCTCCTCTCAATCGCGCCGAACCGTAGATATAAGGACCGCGAAACCCGCAAACGCGTTCGACCGACCGACCGTACCGCGAACTCCGCGCGCTGTTCTCTCCGTCCGAACCGCGAACGCCGCGAGAAGTTCCTCCGACCGACCCGCGAACGCGTGCCGCAACCGACCCGTACTCCGCGAGGCGTTCCCCTCGACCGACCGACCGACCGACCGGACCGCGAGCGCCGCCGAGTATAGTTTGTAAGATAGAGTGTAAGAATAGGGATAGCGTAGTATGTAAGACTCTATTGTATAAGCGTAGCATGTAAGATTATATTATATTGCGTTAGCCTGTAAGAACCGCGCCGCCGCCGCCGCTATGTTGTAACACCGACCGACTAACACGAACCGACTATAATTGTAGAAACCGAAGACTGCGGAGGCAACGGCGCCTCCACCGGCGACTCCGCCGCCCGCAACACCACCGGCGGACCAGGGCCCCAGCTCGTCGGGGAATATATAGGATTAATAAATAAGGATAGTTAAGAGCGAAACACCGTGTTCTTTCTCAACCCGCGACCAGTCCCCTTCCTTCCGCGATCGGCCCCCTCGCGTCAACCCTGGCGCGCTGAAGCGTCCGGCACAAGGGGGCCCGTGAGCCGCGTACTCCACCGCGCTGCCTAGCAACGCGGGTGGAGGAAACTGCTACGTTACATGGCGCCCGAACAGGGACCTCTGGAAGGGGACCGCGACACTAGCGGCGGTGGAAATTAGGTTTAAGTACGCGTGCGAGAACGAGGAAGGAAACAGAAGAGGATAAGCTACCGAAGAGTGAAGATCAAGCCAACGGAATCAACCCGAGCAAGACCGAGATGGAACACCGACCCAGGAGAGAGACACTCGACACTCCGCGAGGTTCGACAGGGCGGCGACCCGGAACTCCGATTCCTCGGGAGCCACGCGGCTCGCTAGACACAGCAGAGTCGCCACGCCACACCAGTCCAGCAAGCGGTGGTTCGAACCCGCGATCCGGCCAGACACACCATCTTGTTTGGTCGGAGAGTGGAGGAGTGTTTGGCCTTCGCGCCAACTCCACACCGTCCGGACCCGCCATCATCAGGGACCAGGAGACTCGCCTGGGCGAGGCGCTACGCCCGCCATACAGCGCACCGGATCAACCAGGAGCGACTCCACCTGCCGATCCTCCGCCTGACGGAACGAGAGGGGACAACTCCAGCCAACGGTCATTTTTATGGCCACCCCGAACCGAACCAGGCCGACCAGAAGACAACGACGCCAGTCAAGGGCCAGTGCGAACGAGGAAGTTTACTTGGCCCCCACCCGCCCGTCCCAGACGTTCCGCGGAGGCAACGCCAACTAGCGACGACAGGTTGGAAGATATAAGGGCAGGACTCCACGCCCGAGGAGAAGCTTTTACTCAGCGACCGCCGAAGGAGTCACATCGTAAGGAAGCACCGCTGCCGAAGAAGAGAACGGCTGGCATAGCATGGGTTTACCGGCTACGAAAACCGGAGGTTCTCCGAGAGTTGGAGAGACTCCAATTCCCCACGGACGGCACCTGGGTTCAGCTGCGACAACGGCTGGCAGACTACGTGCGGAATCACCCGGCAGAGTTCCCGGACAAACCAGCCGACGAGCCAGGATACAAAGAAGAAGCGGACCGGACCCGCGACTACGAGGAGTTCCACGCCGAGATCGCCCAGATGTGGCCACAAAACGTCCAGGCCACCCAGACCGGGGTAGGGAACACGTCCACCCCACGCCGTCCGGAAGAAGCTACGCCGCCCGCGCCTTCGACGACGCCAGGAAACCCAACACCAACGGGGCAACAAGCTACAGCGTCAAATCAGGCGACTCCACCTACGCTGGTCCACTCCGTGCCACTGACCCTGGATCCCATAAGATTCATGGAAATGGTACGGAGGTGGAATTGCCAGTTCGACGGGCGAGACGCGCAGGCATTTCTGGAACGACTAGAAGAGCTGCAGGAATCTCACCAGCTGACCGGCGACCAGATGTTAAGAGGATTCCCCGAGCTCTTGCGAGGGGAGGCGCAACTCTGGTACCGCAACGTGTCCCGCACAGTCAAATCGTGGGACGAGCTCCGACACCGACTGCGAGGCTACTTCCTACCGGCCACCGAAAGGACGCGCTTGGATCTACAGATCGCCAACCGGCGACAGGCACCGGACGAACCCCTCCGCTCTTACATTACGGCAATTACCACCTTGATGCGCCGACGTGGAGGGTATACCCAGGAAGAGGAACTGGACATCATCCACAGCAACATGACGGAAGATCTGCGGCTCTATGTAGCGAGAACCGGAATCAGGGACGTGGAGGACCTCATGGCCAAGGCCGACATCGTGACCACCCTTCTAGCCACGAAGAACGCCAGGGCGGCCAGAACGGAAGGGTTGGCTACGCGGAGTAGCCGACAGCCCGAAGCACCAGAAGCGCACATCGCCAGCGACTACCATCGGGATACCCATTGCTGGCGTTGCGGCCAACGGGGGCACAACCGACTTCAATGTCAGAACCGCTACATCATTTTCTGTGCCCGTTGCGGAAAGGAAGGCACGTTAAGCCGCGACTGCCCTTGCAACAAGCCGGGAAACTCCAAAAGGGCCGGGGGAACCCGGCCCCAGCGTTAAAGCAGCAGGAGCACTCCGCTGCCGTAATAGCCCATCGCAGTCAGCCGACGCGATTGGAAAAAACCGTCCGACAAGAACCGACGAAGAACCAGAAAACCGTCCGACCAGAACCGACTAATAACCTGAAAACCGTCCTACCAAAACCAGACACCGAAGACCCACAAAAACAATTAGAACCGACAACTAACCGAAAATCCGTCCGACCGACACCGACCATTAGTCAGGAAGCCGACCGACCAGACCCCGTTAAAACAACTGACCAGAAAGACCGACTAATACTGGACGTACAGATAGGTGAAAAGACCGTGCCCGCGCTCCTGGACACCGGGGCAGTCTCCTCATATATTGACCAGCGCACCGCACAAATCTGCCGCGAGACCGGGTGGAGAAGACATCGTCACAACTTAGTGACCGCCCTGGCCAACGGGGAATACATACCGACCAAGAACAGCTACCAAGGGGAGGTCATCATCCACGGGGCACGGCAAAATCATCTATTCTACGAGATGCCAAACCTGGCATACAGCATGGTGCTGGGGATGGACATCCTCCGCAAACTACAACTCAAGGTCTGGTTACATGACCAGTCCATTATAGATTGCGGAAAGGAGCACGAAGAACCTACGGCTCAAGAAACCCACGCCATTGCAGTAACCAGCGGTTTAATCGAGGCCTCAGAACAACAACTGAAACGTCTGGATCAGATCATCGCCCGGGAGAAGCGGAGGTTCGAAGAGGTTAAAGGACCCACACCGTTGATCAAGCATGAAATCCGGCTAGAAGATCCGACGCCGATAAAACAACGTTATCGGCCCCGTAACCCCACCATGCAGCGCCTGATCGACGCCGAAGTACAGAAGATGCTAGACGAAGGGGTAATACAACCATCCAGCAGTCCATGGAGCTCACCGATCGTGATGGCGAAAAAGAAGAACGGAGAATACCGATTCTGCGTCGATTTCCGCAGATTAAACAACGTCACGCAGAAAGACGCTTACCCCTTACCACAGGTCAACGCAACACTGGACAAGCTGCGCGGGGCAAAATATCTGTCGACCATCGACCTCAAAAACGGCTACTGGCAGGTACCACTCACGCCAGAAAGTCAACCGTTGACCGCCTTTACCGTCCCTGGCCGTGGACTCATGGAGTTCACGGTAATGCCCTTCGGACTCCACTCCGCACCCTCCACCTTCCAGAGACTCCTCGATCGAGTAATAACTCCCGAAATGGCTCCTCACGCATTCGCCTACCTGGACGATATTGTGATCGTCACGACCACCTTTGAAGATCACCTCCGAGTCCTGACCGAGGTACTCCGCCGACTTCGAGCCGCGAAGCTGCGACCGAACTGGGAAAAATGCCAATTAGCGAGGACGAGCCTAAAATATCTCGGACACCTGGTTGACCAGCAAGGCCTCCGAACCGATCCTGACAAAGTAGCCGCCGTCGCGGAGTTGCCTCCACCCACCAACTTGAAGGAACTCCGCCGATTCCTCGGACTATTGTCATGGTACAGGCGATTTTTACGAGATGTCTCCCAGACCGCTGCCCCACTGACCCAACTCCTGAAGAAGAAAGTCAAATGGTCGTGGGAAGAACCGCAGCAACGGGCCTTCGAAGAACTACGACGAAGACTCACGGAGGCGCCAGTTCTAGCCGTACCAAATTGGGACCTCACCTTCGTCCTTCAAACCGACGCAAGCCTGGACGGCTTGGGAGCCGTTCTCACCCAGGAAGACGAAGAAGGAGAACGAGTCATCGCCTATGCAAGCCGGACACTCACTCAGGCGGAGCGTAACTACTCCACGACCGAGTCGGAGTGCCTGGCAGTCCGATGGGGCATCTGGAAGATGCGCCACTACTTGGAGGGAAACCACTTCATCGTCATGACCGACCACCAGTCTCTGAAGTGGCTAGAGAAGATCGACAACCCTTCTGGCAGACTCGCCCGATGGGCCCTGGAGCTTGGACAATGGGACTTCGAAATTCGCTACCGAAATGGACCGGACAACACCGTGGCGGACGCACTCTCACGTCAACCACACGCCACATGCGAAATGAGTGGACCGTTCAAATGCTCCTGGTACAATAATCATCTCCAAGGGGTAACACAGCATCCTGAGGAATACCCGGATTACAGAATCGAGGACGGACGCCTGTACCGCCACATTCTACACACACTGGACTTCAACGAACAAGATTCCAACGAGCAATGGAAGCTGTGTGTAGCCAAAGAAGATCGAGCCCGGGTACTTTAAGAGGCGCACGATGACCCTACGGTAGGACACCTAGGGATCGCCAAGACTTTAGCTCGACTAGCACGAATCTATTACTGGCCAGGAATGCTGCGAGAAGCCACGAAATATGTCCGGGAATGTCACAGTTGCCAGAAATTCAAGGCGCAACAGCAAACTCTCCCAGGAGGAATGCAACCGACCAATGTCCAGCAACCATGGGAGATGGTCTCCGCCGACCTCGTAGGACCACTTCCACGGTCAACCAATGGGAACACAACGCTACTGGTTTTCCAAGATCGGTTTACGAAGTGGATCGAACTTCGCCCACTGAAGAAAGCCACCGCAAACGCCATTGTGAAGGCCCTTAATGAATTGGTCATTTTACGACACGGATGCCCACGAACAATCGTCACGGACAACGGCCGCCAGTTCGTCAGCCACGAGTTTACCCGCGCGCTCAAGGAAAGCGCGATCCAGCACCGCCGTACTCCGCCGTATGCACCGCAATGCAATCCAGTTGAACGAGCCAATCGAGTCATAAAAACTATGATTGGTCAGTTCGTCGGCCGGACACAACGGAACTGGGACCAGCGATTGCCAGAACTCGCGTTTGTGTATAACACCGCCCGCCACGAAGCGACAGGACATACGCCAGCTTTCCTGAACACCGGACGAGAGTTCACTCCACCATGCACCCTCCAACAAGAAAACCGCCGGCCAGTCGCAGGGACATGGGAGCGACGACTCACTCAGCTGAAGGAGACATACGAATTGGCAAGAGTTCGACTCGCGCAAGAATTCCAAAGACAGCAGAAATACTACAACCTCCGACGTCGCGATTGGCAACCACGGATCGGCGAGCAAGTTTGGAAGCGGACGCACGTCCTCTCGAATAAGGCGGAGGCGCGCAACGCCAAACTCGTAGAGAAATACGAGGGACCCTTCGAAGTCATACGCAAAGTCTCTCCAGTCATCTACGACCTCAAGAACTTGAGGGGAAAGAGGGTAGCTCATATACATATACGAGACCTGAAGCCTGTGGAAGGGGTGGGGATCCCCCCCCAAGACCCAGGACAGGATATAAAGCCTGGCAGCCCGACGACAGGATCATCAGTCAACAGCGAGTCGACGACGGGACAAGCAAGTAGACACCATGGAGAAGAAAGAAGGAACGTGGGACCTCTTGGAGCTAAGAAGGGAGATCGACGCCGCGATCGCAAGAACGGACACCCGGGAAAAATTCCGGGAAGACCCCCGCTCGGTAACACGGAAGGAGCGACAGCAGATTCGCCGCGACATGCGGCGAATCGAGCTCAGTCGCAAGAAGAACATGGAAGCGACAAGAAGAAAACGCACGAGGCCAAGGCGAGTCCCGACACCACGGGCAAAACCACCGGCAGGGGAGTATATCCCTGCCAAAAGGACACAGGCGCCTATCGCCCCTGGGGACAGGGAACCGAAGCCGCCGGCCAAGGGACCATCGACTGCGGCCACCGGAAAGGAAGCAACTCCAGCCGAACAACCGCTGACCGGGGCCGCAACACAGCCCGAACAACCGCTGACCGGAGCCGCAGGACAACCACCGGTACTGCCACCGGTACTGCCACTGATCATGGCACCGGACGCCCCGGGAAGAAGGCCGACCATCGCCGTCACTCTGCCGGATGGGAGCGTCCACCGGCTACCGCTAGGATTGCGGCGACATCGAAAGATGTCCAACGGACGCCGATGGACCATCCTGCTGGACCCGACAGGGAAAGTGATAGAGTTCCGGCAGGCTCCTGAGGTATATTCCGAGAATTTTTCGTATTGTA
Organism: Megachile rotundata; assembly: GCF_050947335.1. Lineage (NCBI taxonomy): Eukaryota > Metazoa > Arthropoda > Insecta > Hymenoptera > Megachilidae > Megachile > Megachile rotundata. The sequence continues at coordinate 218,613 of NW_027473443.1, read as the reverse complement.
AATATTTAGTTCTAAGGTATGCGAGATCTTTTGTTATTTAGTTGTAAGTTATTTGTCGACCAAGGTCCTTTACCTTGGTCTCCCCGAAAGAGGAGGGGGGTGTGACGAATACGTCACGAGCCGTTCCGTCAGCCGCGCTCCGTCAGCCGCGCTCCGTCAACCGCGCACCGTCAGCCGCGCACCGCGAGGTGGGGACCCCCCACCGAGACCACCCACCGCGACCCGATACTACTTAGATAGCGATCGATCGCGTGATCGATTGAGTTGGCCCGGGGCTTCGGCCCCGAAAGGATCTCTTCGGAGATCGTCTCCAAGGCAATAAGGTCTTCCTGGTCCGACGATAGCCCCGGACTGGGAGGACTGGAGGCCAGTATCGGCGTGGAGGGTAACCCGTGCGCCGTGACTGGCCGCGCCAACGGTCAACCGACTTGTCCGACCCCGTGGGTAGCCCTCGGGGAAGGTAAGCCGTGGGTAGTCGTTACGTTGGGGAGATAGCCCACAGCGTGACGCCTGCCAGATCGTGGAGGGTAGAGCCAACTCCAGGGACGCTCTCAGAGGTCCTCCCCGGCAGTAAGGTCTTCCTGGTCCGATGGTAGCCTCGGGCCGAGAGGACTGGAGGCCTGCATCGGCGTGGAGGGTTGCCCACGCGCCGAGGCTGGCCGCGCCAACGGTCAACCGCCTTGTCCGGCCTCGTGGATAGCCCTCGAGGAAGGCAAGCCGGGGGTAGTCGTTACGTTGGAGGGTAACCCACAGCGTGACGCCTGCCAGACCGTGGAGGCAAGAGCCAGTAACAGGAACACTCTCGGTCTTAATAAGAGAAAGGCAGGGCCAGAACTGGCCCCTTACCCCGTGTACTTTACTCTCCCTCCTTCCTCCACTCAATCGCGCCGAACCGTAGGTATAAGGACCGCGAAACCCGCGAACGCGTTCAACCGACCGACCGTACTGCGAACTCCGCGAGATGTTCCCTCCGCCCGAACCGCGAACTCCGCAAGATGTTCCGCCGACCGACCCGCGAACGCGTGCCGCGACCGATCCGTAACTCCGCGTGGCGTTCCCCCGTTCTACCGACCGACCGACCGACCGTACCGCGAGCGCCGCCGGATATAGTTTATAAGGTAGAATGTAAGCGTAGGACTAGCGTAGCATATAAGGATAGCATGTAGGACTATATTGTATAAGCGTAGCATGTAAGATTATATTATATTATACTGCGTTAGTATGTAAGATCCCGCGCCGCCACCGCCGTCAATCTGTAAAACCGGCCGCTAAAACCAACCGACTATATTTATAATTATAGAAACCGAAGACTGCGGAGGCCACGGCGCCTCCACCGGCGACGCCACCACCACCGGCGGACCAGGGCCCGAGTACCTCGGCCCCCATAATTAATAAACAAGGATAGTTAAGAGCGAAACACCGTGTTCTTTCTCAACCCGCGACCAGTCCCCTTCCGTCCGCGATCGGCCCCCTCGCGTCAACCCTGGCGCGCTGAAGCGTCCGGCACAAGGGGGCCCGTGAGCCGCGTACTCCACCGCGCTGCCTAGCAACGCGGGAGGAGGAAACTGCTACGTTACAAATATAAGTTATATTTTGAATAACAAGATTAATAGAAGTATTAATTATAGTGCTATCAATAACACCAACATAATATGGGTAATATTATAAGTTATATTTTGAATAACAAGAGTAATAGAAACATTAATTATAGTGCTATCGATAACAGCAACATAATATGTGCAATAACCTCAGTTATATTGAAAATAACAAGAGTAATAGAAACATTAATTATAGTGCTATCGATAACACCAACATAATATGGGTAATAATATAAGTTATGTTTTGAATAACAAGAGTAATGGGCATAGTAATTATAGTTCTATCGATAACAGCAACATAAAATGTGCAATAACCTAAGTTATATTGAAGATAATAAGAGTAATGGAAATATTAATTATAGTGCTATCGATAACAGCAACATAATATGGGTAATAATATAAGTTATGTTTTGTATAACAAGAGTAATGGTCATAGTAATTATAGTTCTATTTCTATTATAGTTCTATTCTAATTAATAGAAATACTAATTATAGTGCTATCGATAACACCAACATAATATGGGTAATAATATAAGTTATGATTTGAATAACAAGAGTAATGGGCATAGTAATTATAGTTCTATCGATAACACCAACATAATATGGGTAATAATATTAGTTATATTTTGAATAACAAGAGTAATGGGCATAGTAATTACAGTTCTATCGATAACAGCAACATAAAATGTGTAATAACCTAATTTATATTGAAGATAATAAGAGTAATAGAAATATTAATTATAGTGCTATCTATAACAGCAACATAATATGGGTAATAATATGAGTTATATTTTGAATAACAAGAGTAATGGGCATAGTAATTATAGTTCTATCGATAACAGCAACATAAAATGTGCAATAACCTAAGTTATATTGAAGATAATAAGAGTAATGGAAATATTAATTATAGTGCTATCGATAACAGCAACATAATATGGGTAATAATATAAGTTATATTTTGAGTAACAAGAGTAATAGAAACATTAATTATAGTGCTATCGATAACAGCAACATAATATGTGCAATAACCTCAGTTATATAGAAAATAACAAGAGTAATAGAAACATTAATTATAGTGCTATCGATAACACCAACATAATATGGGTAATAATATAAGTTATGTTTTGAATAACAAGAGTAATGGGCATAGTAATTATAGTTCTATCGATAACAGCAACATAAAATGTGTAATAACCTAATTTATATTGAAGATAATAAGAGTAATAGAAATATTAATTATAGTGCTATCTATAACAGCAACATAATATGGGTAATAATATGAGTTATATTTTGAATAACAAGAGTAATGGGCATAGTAATTATAGTTCTATCGATAACACCAACATAATATGGGTAATAATATAAGTTATGTTTTGAATAACAAGAGTAATGGGCATAGTAATTATAGTTCTATCGATAACAGCAACATAAAATGTGTAATAACCTAATTTATATTGAAGATAATAAGAGTAATCGAAACATTAATTATAGTGCTATCGATAACACCAACATAATATGGGTAATAATATAAGTTATGTTTTGAATAACAAGAGTAATGGGCATAGTAATTATAGTTCTATCGATAACAGCAACATAAAATGTGCAATAACCTAAGTTATATTGAAGATAATAAGAGTAATGGAAATATTAATTATAGTGCTATCGATAACAGCAACATAATATGGGTAATAATATAAGTTATGTTTTGTATAACAAGAGTAATGGTCATAGTAATTATAGTTCTATTTCTATTATAGTTCTATTCTAATTAATAGAAATATTAATTATAGTGCTATCGATAACACCAACATAATATGGGTAATAATATAAGTTATGATTTGAATAACAAGAGTAATGGGCATAGTAATTATAGTTCTATCGATAACACCAACATAATATGGGTAATAATATTAGTTATATTTTGAATAACAAGAGTAATGGGCATAGTAATTATAGTTCTATCGATAACAGCAACATAAAATGTGTAATAACCTAAGTTATATTGAAAATGATAAGAGTAATAGAAATATTAATTATAATGCCATCGATAACAGCAACATAATATGAGTAATAATATAAGTTCTATTTTGAATAACAAGAGTAATAGGCATAGTAATTATAGTTCCATTCCTATTATAGTTCTATTCTAATTAATAGAAATATTAATTATACTGCTATCGATAACAGCAACATAATATGGGTAATAATATAAGTTATATTTTGAATAACAAGAGTAATATAAATATTAATTATAGTACTATCGATAACAGCGACCTAATATGGGTAATAATATAAGTTATATTTTGAATAACAAGATTAATAGAAGTATTAATTATTGTGCTATCAATAGCACCAACATAATATGGGTAATATTATAAGTTATATTTTGAATAACAAGAGTAATAGAAACATTAATTATAGTGCTATCGATAACAGCAACATAATATGTGCAATAACCTCAGTTATATTGAAAATAACAAGAGTAATAGAAACATTAATTATAGTGCTATCGATAACACCAACATAATATGGGTAATAATATAAGTTATATTTTGAATAACAAGAGTAATGGGCATAGTAATTATAGTTCTATCGATAACAGCAACATAAAATGTGTAATAACCTAAGTTATATTGAAAATGATAAGAGTAATAGAAATATTAATTATAGTGCTATCGATAACAGCAACATAATATGGGTAATAATATAAGTTATATTTTGAATAACGAGAGTAATAGAAACATTAATTATAGTTCTATCGATAACAGCAACATAAAATGTGTAATAACCTAAGTTATATTGAAAATGATAAGAGTAATAGAAATATTAATTATAATGCTATCGATAACAGCAACATAATATGAGCAATAATATAAGTTCTATTTTGAATAACAAGAGTAATAGGCATAGTAATTATAGTTCTATTTCTATTATAGTTCTATTCTAATTAATAGAAATATTAATTATACTGCTATCGATAACAGCAACATAATATGGGTAATAATATAAGTTATATTTTGAATAACAAGAGTAATATAAACATTAATTACAGTGCTATCGATAACAGCAACATAATATGGGTAATAATATAAGTTATATTTTGAATAACAAGATTAATAGAAACATCAATTATAGTGCTATCGATAACAGCAACATAATATGGGTAATAATATAAGTTATATTTTGAATAGCAAAAGTAATGGGCATAGTAGTTATAGCTCTATCGATAAGAGCAACATAAAATGTGTAATAACCTAAGTTATATTGAAATTAATAACAGTAATAGAAATATTAATTATAGTACTATCGATAACAGCGACCTAATATGTGTAATAATATAAGTTATATTTTGAATAACAAGATTAATAAAAGTATTAATTATAGTGCTATCAATAGCACCAACATAATATGGGTAATATTATAAGTTATATTTTGAATAACAAGAGTAATAGAAACATTAATTATAGTGCTATCGATAACAGCAACATAATATGTGCAATAACCTCAGTTATATTGAAAATAACAAGAGTAATAGAAACATTAATTATAGTGCTATCGATAACACCAACATAATATGGGTAATAATATAAGTTATATTTTGAGTAACAAGAGTAATAGAAACATTAATTATAGTGCTATCGATAACAGCAACATAATATGTGCAATAACCTCAGTTATATAGAAAATAACAAGAGTAATAGAAACATTAATTATAGTGCTATCGATAACACCAACATAATATGGGTAATAATATAAGTTATGTTTTGAATAACAAGAGTAATGGGCATAGTAATTATAGTTCTATCGATAACAGCAACATAAAATGTGTAATAACCTAATTTATATTGAAGATAATAAGAGTAATAGAAATATTAATTATAGTGCTATCTATAACAGCAACATAATATGGGTAATAATATGAGTTATATTTTGAATAACAAGAGTAATGGGCATAGTAATTATAGTTCTATCGATAACACCAACATAATATGGGTAATAATATAAGTTATGATTTGAATAACAAGAGTAATGGGCATAGTAATTATAGTTCTATCGATAACAGCAACATAAAATGTGTAATAACCTAATTTATATTGAAGATAATAAGAGTAATAGAAACATTAATTATAGTGCTATCGATAACACCAACATAATATGGGTAATAATATAAGTTATGTTTTGAATAACAAGAGTAATGGACATAGTAATTATAGTTCTATCGATAACAGCAACATAAAATGTGCAATAACCTAAGTTATATTGAAGATAATAAGAGTAATGGAAATATTAATTATAGTGCTATCGATAACAGCAACATAATATGGGTAATAATATAAGTTATGTTTTGTATAACAAGAGTAATGGTCATAGTAATTATAGTTCTATTTCTATTATAGTTCTATTCTAATTAATAGAAATATTAATTATAGTGCTATCGATAACACCAACATAATATGGGTAATAATGTAAGTTATGATTTGAATAACAAGAGTAATGGGCATAGTAATTATAGTTCTATCGATAACACCAACATAATATGGGTAATAATATTAGTTATATTTTGAATAACAAGAGTAATGGGCATAGTAATTATAGTTCTATCGATAACAGCAACATAAAATGTGTAATAACCTAAGTTATATTGAAAATGATAAGAGTAATAGAAATATTAATTATAATGCTATCGATAACAGCAACATAATATGAGTAATAATATAAGTTCTATTTTGAATAACAAGAGTAATAGGCATAGTAATTATAGTTCTATTTCTATTATAGTTCTATTCTAATTAATAGAAATATTAATTATACTGCTATCGATAACAGCAACATAATATGGGTAATAATATAAGTTATATTTTGAATAACAAGAGTAATATAAACATTAATTATAGTGCTATCGATAACAGCAACATAATATGGGTAATAATATAAGTTATATTTTGAATAACAAGATTAATAGAAACATCAATTATAGTGCTATCGATAACAGCAACATAATATGGGTAATAATATAAGTTATATTTTGAATAGCAAAAGTAATGGGCATAGTAGTTATAGCTCTATCGATAAGAGCAACATAAAATGTGTAATAACCTAAGTTATATTGAAATTAATAAGAGTAATAGAAATATTAATTATAGTACTATCGATAACAGCGACCTAATATGGGTAATAATATAAGTTATATTTTGAATAACAAGATTAATAAAAGTATTAATTATAGTGCTATCAATAGCACCAACATAATATGGGTAATATTATAAGTTATATTTTGAATAACAAGAGTAATAGAAACATTAATTATAGTGCTATCGATAACACCAACATAATATGGGTAATAATATAAGTTATATTTTGAATAACAAGAGTAATGGGCATAGTAATTATAGTTCTATCGATAACAGCAACATAAAATGTGTAATAACCTAAGTTATATTGAAAATGATAAGAGTAATAGAAATATTAATTATAGTGCTATCGATAACAGCAACATAATATGGGTAATAATATAAGTTATATTTTGAATAACGAGAGTAATAGAAACATTAATTATAGTTCTATCGATAACAGCAACATAAAATGTGTAATAACCTAAGTTATATTGAAAATGATAAGAGTAATAGAAATATTAATTATAATGCTATCGATAACAGCAACATAATATGAGCAATAATATAAGTTCTATTTTGAATAACAAGAGTAATAGGCATAGTAATTATAGTTCTATTTCTATTATAGTTCTATTCTAATTAATAGAAATATTAATTATACTGCTATCGATAACAGCAACATAATATGGGTAATAATATAAGTTATATTTTGAATAACAAGAGTAATATAAACATTAATTATAGTGCTATCGATAACAGCAACATAATATGGGTAATAATATAAGTTATATTTTGAATAACAAGAGTAATGGGCATAGTAATTATAGTTCTATCGATAACAGCAACATAAAATGTGTAATAACCTAAGTTATATTGAAAATGATAAGAGTAATAGAAATATTAATTATAATGCTATCGATAACAGCAACATAATATGAGCAATAATATAAGTTCTATTTTGAATAACAAGAGTAATAGGCATAGTAATTATAGTTCTATTTCTATTATAGTTCTATTCTAATTAATAGAAATATTAATTATACTGCTATCGATAACAGCAACATAATATGGGTAATAATATAAGTTATATTTTGAATAACAAGAGTAATATAAACATTAATTATAGTGCTATCGATAACAGCAACATAATATGGGTAATAATATAAGTTATATTTTGAATAACAAGATTAATAGAAACATCAATTATAGTGCTATCGATAACAGCAACATAATATGGGTAATAATATAAGTTATATTTTGAATAGCAAAAGTAATGGGCATAGTAGTTATAGCTCTATCGATAAGAGCAACATAAAATGTGTAATAACCTAAGTTATATTGAAATTAATAAGAGTAATAGAAATATTAATTATAGTACTATCGATAACAGCGACCTAATATGTGTAATAATATAAGTTATATTTTGAATAACAAGATTAATAAAAGTATTAATTATAGTGCTATCAATAGCACCAACATAATATGGGTAATATTATAAGTTATATTTTGAATAACAAGAGTAATAGAAACATTAATTATAGTGCTATCGATAACACCAACATAATATGGGTAATAATATAAGTTATATTTTGAGTAACAAGAGTAATAGAAACATTAATAATAGTGCTATCGATAACAGCAACATAATATGTGCAATAACCTCAGTTATATTGTGATGGGTTATAATTCGCGCGCGGGCATTACGCGTCAGTAGTTGTTGGGTCCGCCGTTACGTAACGCCCCCGTCGCCCACGCGGTTGTCTGTTTCGTGTCGTCGCACGTGGCGTACAGTTGCGTTGTAAGAAAATGTAGACCAGTTAACATCCATTATTATATATATCTATATCATTATTATGTAATCGTTAAGTACATTTATTAAACATATTATCTTGAAGTAAATACAAGCCTATTTCTTTCCGGCCTGCGCCAACAAGGTTATGGGCCCAGATCGCGTGTAGTGGTTAGTATTCTAGAAGCATCTCGCACGTGCACAAGAGAAAAATGATGAATGCTTCGAAAGCTGGAAAGATAGATAGGCTGAGTGGAGACAATTATAGAACATGGAAATTCGCTGCAAAAATGTACCTCATCCAGAAGGATCTGTGGCCGTATGTAAATGGGACAGCAGTACTCAAGCAAAATGCGACGGAAGAAGAAGTAAGCCAATATAATAATAAAGTAGAAAAAGCGCTTGCAACTATTGCACTAGCTGTCGAAGCGGATCAGCAGGTACACATAGTAGATTGTAAAACTGCAGAGGAAGCCTGGAATGTTCTACAACAGGTATATGAACCAAAATCTAGACAAAGAATAATGCAGCTTAAGAGAGAGTTTGTTAGGATTCGTCTAAAAGAAAACGAGACAATGGCCTCATATTTATCAAGAATGAAGATAATTGCTGACTATCTCCAGGATGCTGGTTCAGAGATGAAAGATGAAGACTTGGCGTACGCTATGCTGTCAGGATTGCCAGATTCCTATGATGCATTGACAATGTCCTTGGCTAATTTAGAAGATGCTAAATTTACTTCCACAGAAATAAAGAAGGCGTTACTGATGGAATATGAGAGGCGAATGTCAAAAGACCAGGACCAAGAATATCAAAAAGGCGAGGTATCTGCATATCAGGTAAATAAAAGCAATCACCATACAGACACCAAGAAACCAGAAAAGAAATGCTTTAATTGTGGCAAAGCTGGTCATTTTGCAAGGCAGTGTCGTAGAAAAAAGGTAGAGCCCAAGCAGCAGGTACGTTCCCAGCAGAAAGAATCTTTTATTCTGGCAATAAATGTCAATCATGTTGCACTAGAGGATGCGTGGTTAATTGACAGCGCAGCAACTCATCATGTTTGTAAAAATAAAGATTGGTTTAGGAACTTCAGGCAGATTAACCCAGAGCCTATTGGTACTGCAGAAACCATGATAAAAATGGACGAAGCAACCTTAGTAGCTGAAGGAATTGGTGACATTATATTGAATACTAATGAAAATGGCATAAATTTCGAGGTAACGCTGAAAAATGTATATTACGTTCCCAAATGTCGAAGAAACCTCTTATCAGTCGCGCAAATAGAAAAGAAAGGAAAAATAATAGTTTTCGAAAAAGGAATTGCAAAAATAAAAAACAAATTCACAGGTACACTAATTGCCACAGCCTGTCGACAAGATAATTTATACATCCTTCGAGGAAATGTAGGAAATAGCAGACCATATAGAAAAGAGTTACACCCCCTAACTATGAATGAACCAGGAATGTGGCACCACAGGTTTGGTCACATTAATAATAGAAGCATAACAGAACTAGCTAGAAAGGGTTATGTCTCTGGATTAACAGACGCAATGAATGTATCCAATCAATGTCCAGGATGTTGTTTAGGAAAATCGATAAAGGCACCGTGTAAGAACCTCAATAGTAAATCATCTAATGCGATACTAGACTTACTACATTCCGACGTTTGCGGACCGATGCCAGTAGCGTCGGAGGGTGGCTCGAGATATTTTATGACGATAATAGACGATCATTCTCGCCGGATAGATATAATGTTTTTAAAGTCAAAAGATGAAGCGGCAGACAAAATAAAAGAGCATATAGTAAAAATTGAAACAAAGAAAGGACGGAAAGTCAAGCGTTTCCGGTCGGATAATGGCCTGGAATACTGTAATAGGAGGTTACAAGAATTCTTCACAGAACGAGGCATCAAACATGAGAGGACGTGTGTTGAAACTCCTCAGATGAACGGAGTGGCAGAAAGAGCCAATAGAACACTGTTAGATATGGTTAGATCAATGTTGCTCTCGGCAAAATTGCCTCAAACTTTTTGGGCGGAAGCGGTAGCTACAGCCGCGTATGTACGAAATAGAATGATTCACAGTAACCTGGAAGGCGGAGTACCGGAAGGGATATGGATTGGAAAACAACCTAGCGTGAAACATTTAAAAGTTTTTGGATGTCTAGCATACGCACACCTTCCCAGTCAAGGTAGGAGAAAATTAGACCCGCGAGCACGCGCATGTGTATTCGTTGGATATTCCAATAGAACGAGAGGATACCGACTATGGGACCCGAAGATAAGAGACATAATACATACCAAACATGTAAAATTCGATGAAAATAAAGTGGGTTTTGAATATTTAAATAACAGTAATACCCAATGTAATTTTCGGTTCCAGGATAGAAATTTAATAAAAGAAAAAGTAAATCTCGATCAACAGCCTGAGGAATCATCAGAAGAAGACTCGAGCAAATACTAGTATGTCGAATGAGAATTGTGAATTAGATACTGATGAAGAAACTCCAAGGATACAAACAGGGGAGGAGAGAGATAGACCTGCTCCAAAGGTTGGAAGACCTAAGAAAAGGGTGAGAAACCCATATGGGTGCAAGGGAAAACCTAAAGAAACAGTCGAATTAAATTTAATGGAAATTAAAGAACCCAATAGTTTCGGAGAAGCTCTGTCATCGCCACAAGCTGATCAGTGGAAATCAGCGATTCATGAAGAGATAAAAAATCTAGAACGATTAAAGACGTGGGAAGATGCAGTCTTACCGCCAGGCAAGACATGCATAGGCAGCAAATGGGTGTTCAAGGTAAAGGCAAACGAAGATGGAAAAATTATCCGATATAAAGCCAGACTAGTTGCTCAAGGTTTTGGACAAAAACATGGTATTGATTATGACAAGACTTATGCCCCAGTTGTCAATTTTGGAGTAGTGAGATACTTGTTGGCTTTTTCAATAATTTACGGATGGAAAAATCGGCACATCGACGTCAAATGTGCGTACTTAAATGGAAATCTCAAGGAAGAAATTTATATGAGGGTTCAAACCGTTAGTGGGGGCGAGAAAACCAGAGTAGTAAGACTTCGAAGACCTATCTATGGGCTTAAACAAAGTGGTCATAACTGGAATGAGGAAATAGATACATACCTCCGTACAATTGGATTCGAGAGGCAATCTTCCTGTAGTTCTTTATACAAGTCTGCCTTTTGTACATTTATAGTTGTATACGTAGACGATATTTTAGTATTCGCTAAAGACGAGAATACATTAGATAAAATAGTTACTAGAATAAGCCAGCAATACGAAGTACGAGATCTAGGACGTATTTCTTTCTATTTAGGTATTAGAGTGTTCCAAGAAGAAGATGCGATTTTATTGAATCAAAAGGCGTATATTCAATCTTTGATAAAAGAATATGGGATGTTAGATTGTCGTCCAGCATACACCCCACTTGAGCCAGGAATCAAGTTGACTAAAGAAGACTGCCCTATTAATGAAAAGGAAAAAGAAGAAATGAAAAATGTACCTTATCGAGAATTGATAGGTTCACTTATGTACATTGCAAGGAATACTAGACCAGACATTGCTTATGCAGTTACAAAATTAGCACAATTCACGTCTAACCCAGGAAGAGTGCATTGGACAGAGGCTAAAAGAATATTGAGATATTTAAGCAAAACATCTGATTTAGGATTGAAATATGGGAAAGGACAAGCCGTACTAGAGATATGGACAGATGCTGATTGGGCAGGAGACATAGACGACAGACGATCTTTTAGCGGTACAGCTGTTACTGTTGCGGGGAATTTAGTAGACTGGAAAGCATCGAAACAGAAATGCATAGCTACGTCTACCATGGAGGCGGAATATGTAGCCTTGTCGATAGCCGCCAAGGAGGCTAATTGGGCGAAATCATTCATTGAAGAATTGAACTTGGAGGAATGGACAAAAACACCGTATACTATCTGGTGTGATAATAGAGCCGCAATCGATTTCGCGAATAATAGAATAGAGAGGTCAAAAACTAAACACATCGATGTTGCATACCACTATGTAAGAAAAACGATTGACGATAATATTGTTAATTTAAAGTACGTTGCATCTACTAGCAACAAAGCGGAAATATTAACGAAAGGGTTAAACAAAATTCTACACATAGAAGCGACTAAGAAATTGAGCCTTATATCCGCGACGGAATTATAAAGTGGGGGAATTTGATGGGTTATAATTCGCGCGCGGGCATTACGCGTCAGTAGTTGTTGGGTCCGCCGTTACGTAACGCCCCCATCGCCCACGCGGTTGTCTGTTTCGTGTCGTCGCACGTGGCGTACCGTTGCGTTGTAAGAAAATGTAGACCAGTTAACATCCATTATTATATATATCTATATCATTATTATGTAATCGTTAAGTACATTTATTAAACATATTATCTTCAAGTAAATACACGCCTATTTCTTTCCGGCCTGCGCCAACATATTGAAAATAACTAGAGTAATAGAAACATTAATTACAGTGCTATCGATAACAGCAACATAATATGGGTAATAATATAAGTTATGTTTTGAATAACAAGAGTAATGGGCATAGTAATTATAGTTCTATCGATAACAGCAACAGAAAATGTGTAATAACGTAATTTATATTGAAGATAATAAGAGTAATAGAAATATTAATTATAGTGCTATCGATAACAGCAACATAATATGGGTAATAATATAAGTTATATTTTGAATAACGAGAGTAATAGAAACATTAATAATAGTGCAATCGATAACAGCAACATAATATGTGCAATAACCTCAGTTATATAGAAAATAACAAGAGTAATAGAAACATTAATTATAGTGCTATGGATAACACCAACATAATATGGGAAATAATATAAGTTATGTTTTGAATAACAAGAGTAATGGGCATAGTAATTATAGTTCTATCGATAACAGCAACATAAAATGTGTAATAACCTAGTTTATATTGAAGATAATAAGAGTAATAGAAATATTAATTATAGTGCTATCTATAACAGCAACATAATATGAGTAATAATATAAGTTATATTTTGAATAACAAGAGTAATGGGCATAGTAATTATAGTTCTATCGATAACAGCAACAGAAAATGTGTAATAACGTAATTTATATTGAAGATAATAAGAGTAATAGAAATATTAATTATAGTGCTATCGATAACAGCAACATAATATGGGTAATGATATAAGTTATATTTTGAATAACAAGATTAATAGAAGTATTAATTATAGTGCTATCAATAACACCAACATAATATGGGTAATATTATAAGTTATATTTTGAATAACAAGAGTAATAGAAACATTAATTATAGTGCTATCGATAACAGTAACATAATATGTGCAATAACCTCAGTTATATTGAAAATAACAAGAGTAATAGAAACATTAATTATAGTGCTATCGATAACACCAACATAATATGGGTAATAATATAAGTTATATTTTGAATAACGAGAGTAGTAGAAACATTAATAATAGTGCTATCGATAACAGCAACATAATATGTGCAATAACCTCAGTTATATTGAAAATAACTAGAGTAATAGAAACATTAATTACAGTGCTATCGATAACAGCAACATAATATGGGTAATAATATAAGTTATGTCTTGAATAACAAGAGTAATGGGCATAGTAATTATAGTTCTATCGATAACAGCAACAGAAAATGTGTAATAACGTAATTTATATTGAAGATAATAAGAGTAATAGAAATATTAATTATAGTGCTATCGATAACAGCAACATAATATGGGTAATAATATAAGTTATATTTTGAATAACGAGAGTAATAGAAACATTAATAATAGTGCAATCGATAACAGCAACATAATATGTGCAATAACCTCAGCTATATAGAAAATAACAAGAGTAATAGAAACATTAATTATAGTGCTATGGATAACACCAACATAATATGGGAAATAATATAAGTTATATTTTGAATAACAAGATTAATAGAAGTATTAATTATAGTGCTATCAATAACACCAACATAATATGGGTAATATTATAAGTTATATTTTGAATAACAAGAGTAATAGAAACATTAATTATAGTGCTATCGATAACAGCAACATAATATGTGCAATAACCTCAGTTATATTGAAGATAATAATAGTAATAGAAATATTAATTATAGTGCTATCGATAACAGCAACATAATATGGGTAATGATATAAGTTATATTTTGAATAACAAGATTAATAGAAGTATTAATTATAGTGCTATCAATAACACCAACATAATATGGGTAATATTATAAGTTATATTTTGAATAACAAGAGTAATAGAAACATTAATTATAGTGCTATCGATAACACCAACATAATATGGGTAATAATATAAGTTATATTTTGAATAACGAGAGTAATAGAAACATTAATAATAGTGCTATCGATAACAGCAACATAATATGTGCAATAACCTCAGTTATATAGAAAATAACAAGAGTAATAGAAACATTAATTATAGTGCTATGGATAACACCAACATAATATGGGAAATAATATAAGTTATATTTTGAATAACAAGATTAATAGAAGTATTAATTATAGTGCTATCAATAACACCAACATAATATGGGTAATATTATAAGTTATATTTTGAATAACAAGAGTAATAGAAACATTAATTATAGTGCTATCGATAACAGTAACATAATATGTGCAATAACCTCAGTTATATTGAAAATAACAAGAGTAATAGAAACATTAATTATAGTGCTATCGATAACACCAACATAATATGGGTAATAATATAAGTTATATTTTGAATAACGAGAGTAATAGAAACATTAATAATAGTGCTATCGATAACAGCAACATAATATGTGCAATAACCTCAGTTATATTGAAAATAACTAGAGTAATAGAAACATTAATTACAGTGCTATCGATAACAGCAACATAATATGGGTAATAATATAAGTTATGTTTTGAATAACAAGAGTAATGGGCATAGTAATTATAGTTCTATCGATAACAGCAACAGAAAATGTGTAATAACGTAATTTATATTGAAGATAATAAGAGTAATAGAAATATTAGTTATAGTGCTATCGATAACAGCAACATAATATGGGTAATAATATAAGTTATATTTTGAATAACGAGCGAGAGTAATAGAAACATTAATAATAGTGCAATCGATAACAGCAACATAATATGTGCAATAACCTCAGTTATATAGAAAATAACAAGAGTAATAGAAACATTAATTATAGTGCTATGGATAACACCAACATAATATGGGAAATAATATAAGTTATGTTTTGAATAACAAGAGTAATGGGCATAGTAATTATAGTTCTATCGATAACAGCAACATAAAATGTGTAATAACCTAATTGATATTGAAGATAATAAGAGTAATAGAAATATTAATTATAGTGCTATCGATAACAGCAACATAATATGGGTAATAATATAAGTTATATTTTGAATAACGAGAGTAATAGAAACATTAATTATACTGCTATCGATAACAGCAACATAATATGGGTAATAATATAAGTTATATTTTGAATAACAAGAGTAATAGAAACATTAATTATAGTGCTATCGGTAACAGCAACATAATATGGGTAGTAATATAAGTTATATTTTGAATAACGAGAGTAATAGAAACATTAATTATAGTGCTATCGAAAACAGCAACATAATATGGGTAATAATATAAGTTATATTTTGAATAACAAGATTAATAGAAACATCAATTATAGTGCTATCGATAACAGCGACATAATATGGGAAATAATATAAGTTATATTTTGAATAACAAGATTAATAGAAGTATTAATTATATTGCTATCAATAATACAAACATAATATGGGTAATATTATAAGTTATATTTTGAATAACAAGAGTAATAGAAACATTAATTACAGTGCTATCGATAACAGCAACATAATATGTGCAATAACCTCAGTTATATAGAAAATAGCAAGAGTAATAGAAACATTAATTATAGTGCTATGGATAACACCAACATAATATGGGAAATAATATAAGTTATGTTTTGAATAACAAGAGTAATGGGCATAGTAATTATAGTTCTATCGATAACACCAACATAATATGGGTAATAATATTAGTTATATTTTGAAGAACAAGAGTAATGGGCATAGTAATTATAGTTCTATCGATAACAGCAACAAAATATGGGTAATAATATAAGTTATGTTTTGTATAACAAGAGTAATGGTCATAGTAATTATAGTTCTATCGATAACAGCAACATAAAATGTGTAATAACCTAAGTTATATTGAAAATGATAAGAGTAATAGAAATATTAATTATAATGCTATCGATAACAGCAACATAATATGAGTAATAATATAAGTTCTATTTTGAATAACAAGAGTAATAGGCATAGTAATTATAGTTCTATTTCTATTATAGTTGTATTCTAATTAATAGAAATATTAATTATACTGCTATCGATAACAGCAACATAATATGGGTAATAATATAAGTTATATTTTGAATAACAAGAGTAATAGAAACATTAATTATAGTGCTATCGGTAACAGCAACATAATATGGGTAGTAATATAAGTTATATTTTAAATAACGAGAGTAATAGAAACATTAAGTATAGTGCTATCGAAAACAGCAACATAATATGGGTAATAATATAAGTTATATTTTGAATAACAAGATTAATAGAAACATCAATTATAGTGCTATCGGTAACAGCAGCATAATATGGGTAATAATATAAGTTATATTTTGAATAGCAAAAGTAATGGGCATAGTAGTTATAGCTCTATCGATAACAGCAACATAAAATGTGTAATAACCTAAGTTATATTGAAAATAATAAGAGTAATAGAAATATTAATTATAGTACTATCGATAACAGCGACATAATATGGGTAATAATATAAGTTATATTTTGAATAACAAGATTAATAGAAGTATTAATTATATTGCTATCAATAACACAAACATAATATGGGTAATATTATAAGTTATATTTTGAATAACAAGAGTAATAGAAACATTAATTAAAGTGCTATGGATAACACCAACATAATATGGGAAATAATATAAGTTATGTTTTGAATAACAAGAGTAATGGGCATAGTAATTATAGTTCTATCGAAAACAGCAACATAAAATGTGTAATAACCTAAGTTATATTGAAAATGATAAGAGTAATAGAAATATTAATTATAATGCTATCGATAACAGCAAAATAATATGGGTAATAATATAAGTTATGTTTTGTATAACAAGAGTAATGGTCATAGTAATTATAGTTCTATCGAAAACAGCAACATAAAATGTGTAATAACCTAAGTTATATTGAAAATGATAAGAGTAATAGAAATATTAATTATAATGCTATCGATAACAGCAACATAATATGAGTAATAATATAAGTTCTATTTCGAATAACAAGAGTAATAGGCATAGTAATTATAGTTCTATTTCTATTATAGTTCTATTCTAATTAATAGAAATATTAATTATACTGCTATCGATAACAGCAACATAATATGGGTAATAATATAAGTTATATTTTGAATAACAAGAGTAATAGAAACATTAATTATAGTGCTATCGATAACAGCAACATAATATGGGTAATAATATAAGTTATATTTTGAATAACAAGATTAATAGAAACATCAATTATAGTGCTATCGATAACAGCAACATAATATGGGTAATAATATAAGTTATATTTTGAATAGCAAAAGTAATGGGCATAGTAGTTATAGCTCTATCGATAACAGCAACATAAAATGTGTAATAACCTAAGTTATATTGAAAATAATAAGAGTAATAGAAATATTATAGTACTATCGATAACAGCGACATAATATGGGTAATAATATAAGTTATATTTTGAATAACAAGATTAATAGAAGTATTAATTATAATGCTATCAATAGCACCAACATAACATGGGTAATATTATAAGTTATATTTTGAATAACAAGAGTAATAGAAACATTAATTATAGTGCTATCGATAACAGCAACATAATATGGGTAATAATATAAGTTATATTTGGAATAGCAAAAGTAATGGGCATAGTAGTTATAGCTCTATCGATAACAGCAACATAAAATGTGTAATAACCTAAGTTATATTGAAAATAATAAGATTAATAGAAATATTATAGTACTATCGATAACAGCGACATAATATGTGCAATAACCTCAGTTATATTGAAAATAACAGGAGTAATAGAAATATTAATTATAGTGCTATCTATAACAGGAACATAATATGGGTAATAATATGAGATATATTTTGAATAACAAGAGTAATGGCATAGTAATTATAGTTCTATCGATAACAGCAACATAAAATGTGTAATAACCTAAGTTATATTGAAAATGATAAGAGTAATAGAAATATTATAGTACTATCGATAACAGCGACATAATATGGGTAATAATATAAGTTATATTTTGAATAACAAGAGTAATAGAAACATTAATTATAGTGCTATCGATAACAGCAACATAATATGGGTAATAATATAAGTTATATTTTGAATAACAAGATTAATAGAAACATCAATTATAGTGCTTTCGATAACAGCAACATAATATGGGTAATAATATAAGTTATATTTTGAATAGCAAAAGTAATGGGCATAGTAGTTATAGCTCTATCGATAACAGCAACATAAAATGTGTAATAACCTAAGTTATATTGAAAATAATAAGATTAATAGAAATATTATAGTACTATCGATAACAGCGACATAATATGTGCAATAACCTCAGTTATATTGAAAATAACAGGAGTAATAGAAATATTAATTATAGTGCTATCTATAACAGCAACATAATATGGGTAATCATATGAGTTATATTTTGAATAACAAGAGTAATGGGCATAGTAATTATAGTTCTATCGATAACAGCAACATAAAATGTGTAATAACCTAAGTTATATTGAAAATGATAAGAGTAATAGAAATATTAATTATAGTGCTATCGATAACAGCAACATAATATGTCTAATAATATAAGTTATATTTTGAATAACGAGAGTAATAGAAACATTAATTATAGTGCTATCGATAACACCAACATAAAATGTGTAATAACGTAATTTATATTGAAGGTAATAAGAGTAATAGAAATATTAATTATAGTGCTATCTATAACAGCAACATAATATGGGTAATAATATAAGTCATATTCTGAATACCAAGAGTAATGGGCATAGTAATTATAGTTCTATCGATAACAGCAACATAAAATGTGTAATAACCTAAGTTATATTGAAAATGATAAGAGTAATAGAAATATTAATTATAATGCTATCGATAACAGCAACATAATATGAGTAATAATATAAGTTCTATTTTGAATAACAAGAGTAATAGGCATAGTAATTATAGTTCTATTTCTATTATAGTTGTATTCAAATTAATAGAAATATTAATTATACTGCTATCGATAACAGCAACATAATATGGGTAATAATATAAGTTATATTTTGAATAACGAGAGTATTAGAAACATTAATTATAGTGCTATCGAAAACAGCAACATAATATGGGTAATAATTTAAGTTATATTTTGAATAACAAGATTAATAGAAACATCAATTATAGTGCTATCGATAACACCAACATAATATGGGTAATAATATAAGTTATGTTTTGTATAACAAGAGTAATGGTCATAGTAATTATAGTTCTGTCGATAACAGCAACATAAAATGGGTATTAATATTAGTTATATTTTGAATAACAAGAGTAATGGGCATAGTAATTATAGTTCTATCGATAACAGAAACATAAAATGTGTAATAACCTAAGTTATATTGAAAATGATAAGAGTAATAGAAATATTAATTATAATGCTATCGATAACAGCAACATAATATGGGTAATAATATAAGTTATATTTTGAATAACAAGATTAATAGAAACATCAATTATAGTGCTATCGATAACAGCAACATAATATGGGTAATAATATAAGTTATATTTTGAATAGCAAAAGTAATGGGCATAGTAGTTATAGCTGTATCGATAACAGCAACATAAAATGTGTAATAACCTAAGTTATATTGAAAATAATAAGAGTAATAGAAATATTAATTATAGTACTATCGATAACAGCGACATAATATGGGTAATAATATAAGTTATATTTTGAATAACAAGATTAATAGAAGTATTAATTATAGTGCTATCAATAGCACCAACATAATATGGGTAATATTATAAGTTATATTTTGAATAACAAGAGTAATAGAAACATTAATTATAGTGCTACCGATAACAGCAACATAATATGTGCAATAACCTCAGTTATATAGAAAATAACAAGAGTAATAGAAACATTAATTATAGTGCTATGGATAACACCAACATAATATGGGAAATAATATAAGTTATGTTTTGAATAACAAGAGTAATGGGCATAGTAATTATAGTTCTATCGATAAAAGCAACATAAAATGTGCAATAACCTAAGTTATATTGAAGATAATAAGAGTAATAGAAATATTAATTATAGTGCTATCGATAACAGCAACATAATATGGGTAATAATATAAGTTATGTTTTGTATAACAAGAGTAATGGTCATAGTAATTATAGTTCTATCGATAACAGCAACATGAAATGTGTAATAACCTAAGTTATATGGAAAATGATAAGAGTAATAGAAATATTAATTATAATGCTATCGATAACAGCAACATAATATGAGTAATAATATAAGTTCTATTTTGAATAACAAGAGTAATAGGCATAGTAATTATAGTTCTATTTCTATTATAGTTCTATTCTAATTAATAGAATTACTCATTATACAGCTATCGATAACAGCAACATAATATGGGTAATAATATAAGTTATATTTTGAATAACAAGAGTAATAGAAACATTAATAATAGTGCTATCGATAACAGCAACATAATATGGGTAATAATATAAGTTATATTTTGAATAACAAGATTAATAGAAACATCAATTATAGTGCTATCGATAACAGCAACATAATATGGGTAATAATATAAGTTATAGTTTGAATAGCAAAAGTAATGGTCATAGTAATTATAGTTCTATCGATAACAGCAACATAAAATGTGTAATAACCTAAGTTATATTGAAAATAATAAGAGTAATAGAAATATTATAGTACTATCGATAACAGCGACATAATTTGGGTAATAATATAAGTTATATTTTGAATAACAAGATTAATAGAAGTATTAATTATATTGCTATCAATAATACAAACATAATATGGGTAATAATATAAGTTATATTTTGAATAGCAAGATTAATAGAAACATCAATTATAGTGCTATCGATAACAGCAACATAATATGGGTAATAATATAAGTTATATTTTGAATAGCAAAAGTAATGGGCATAGTAGTTATAGCTCTATCGATAACAGCAACATAAAATGTGTAATAACCTAAGTTATATTGAAAATGATAAGAGTAATAGAAATATTAATTATAATGCTATCGATAATAGCAACATAATATGAGTAATAATATAAGTTCTATTTTGAATAACAAGAGTAATAGGCATAGTAATTATAGTTCTATTTCTATTATAGTTGTATTCAAATTAATAGAAATATTAATTATACTGCTATCGATAACAGCAACATAATATGGGTAATAATATAAGTTATATTTTGAATAACGAGAGTATTAGAAACATTAATTATAGTGCTATCGAAAACAGCAACATAATATGGGTAATAATTTAAGTTATATTTTGAATAACAAGATTAATAGAAACATCAATTATAGTGCTATCGATAACACCAACATAATATGGGTAATAATATAAGTTATGTTTTGAATAACAAGAGTAATGGGCGTAGTAATTATAGTTCTATCGATAACAGCAACATAAAATGTGTAATAACTTAAGTTATATTGAAAATAATAAGAGTAATAGAATTATTAATTATAGTACTATCGATAACAGCGACATAATATGGGTAATAATATAAGTTATATTTTGAAAAACGAGATTAATAGAAGTATTAATTATATTGCTATCAATAACACAAACATAATATGGGTAATATTATAAGTTATATTTTGAATAACAAGAGTAATAGAAACATTAATTATAGTGCTATCGATAACAGCAACATAATATGGGTAATAATATAAGTTATATTTTGAATAACAAGAGTAATAGAAACATTAATTATAGTGCTATCGATAACAGCAACATAATATGGGTAATAATATAAGTTATATTTTGAATAACAAGATTAATAGAAACATCAATTATAGTGCTATCGATAACAGCAACATAATATGGGTAATAATATAAGTTATAGTTTGAATAGCAAAAGTAATGGGCATAGTAGTTATAGCTCTATCGATAACAGCAACATAAAATGTGTAATAACCTAAGTTATATTGAAAATAATAAGAGTAATAGAAATATTATAGTACTATCGATAACAGCGACATAATATGGGTAATAATATAATTTATATTTTGAATAACAAGATTAATAGAAGTATTAATTATAGTGCTATCAATAGCACCAACATAATATGGGTAATATTATAAGTTATATTTTGAATAACAAGAGTAATAGAAACATTAATTATAGTGCTATCGATAACAGCAACATAATATGTGCAATAACCTCAGTTATATTGAAAATAACAAGAGTAATAGAAACATCAATTATAGTGCTATCGATAACACCAACATAATATGGGTAATAATATAAGTTATGTTTTGAACAACAAGAGTAATGGGCATAGTAATTATAGTTCTATCGATAAAAGCAACATAAAATGTGCAATAACCTAAGTTATATTGAAGATAATAAGAGTAATAGAAATATTAATTATAGTGCTATCGATAACAGCAACATAATATGGGAAATAATATAAGTTATATTTTGAATAACAAGATTAATAGAAGTATTAATTATATTGCTATCAATAATACAAACATAATATGGGTAATAATATAAGTTATATTTTGAATAGCAAGATTAATAGAAACATCAATTATAGTGCTATCGATAACAGCAACATAATATGGGTAATAATATAAGTTATATTTTGAATAGCAAAAGTAATGGGCATCGTAGTTATAGCTCTATCGATAACAGCAACATAAAATGTGTAATAACCTAAGTTATATTGAAAATAATAAGAGTAATAGAAATATTATAGTACTATCGATAACAGCGACATAATATGGGTAATAATATAAGTTATATTTTGAATAACAAGAGTAATAGAAACATTAATTATAGTGCTATCGATAACAGCAACATAATATGGGTAATAATATAAGTTATATTTTGAATAACAAGATTAATAGAAACATCAATTATAGTGCTATCTATAACAGCAACATAATATGGGTAATAATATGAGTTATATTTTGAATAACAAGAGTAATGGGCATAGTAATTATAGTTCTATCGATAACAGCAACATAAAATGTGTAATAACCTAAGTTATATTGAAAATGATAAGAGTAATAGAAATATTAATTATAGTGCTATCGATAACAGCAACATAATATGGGTAATAATATAAGTTATATTTTGAATAACGAGAGTAATAGAAACATTAATTATAGTGCTATCGATAACACCAACATAAAATGTGTAATAACGTAATTTATATTGAAGGTAATAAGAGTAATAGAAATATTAATTATAGTGCTATCTATAACAGCAACATAATATGGGTAATAATATAAGTCATATTCTGAATACCAAGAGTAATGGGCATAGTAATTATAGTTCTATCGATAACAGCAACATAAAATGTGTAATAACCTAAGTTATATTGAAAATGATAAGAGTAATAGAAATATTAATTATAATGCTATCGATAACAGCAACATAATATGAGTAATAATATAAGTTCTATTTTGAATAACAAGAGTAATAGGCATAGTAATTATAGTTCTATTTCTATCATAGTTGTATTCAAATTAATAGAAATATTAATTATACTGCTATCGATAACAGCAACATAATATGGGTAATAATATAAGTTATATTTTGAATAACGAGAGTATTAGAAACATTAATTATAGTGCTATCGAAAACAGCAACATAATATGGGTAATAATTTAAGTTATATTTTGAATAACAAGATTAATAGAAACATCAATTATAGTGCTATCGATAACACCAACATAATATGGGTAATAATATAAGTTATGTTTTGTATAACAAGAGTAATGGTCATAGTAATTATAGTTCTGTCGATAACAGCAACATAAAATGGGTATTAATATTAGTTATATTTTGAATAACAAGAGTAATGGGCATAGTAATTATAGTTCTATCGATAACAGAAACATAAAATGTGTAATAACCTAAGTTATATTGAAAATGATAAGAGTAATAGAAATATTAATTATAGTACTATCGATAACAGCGACATAATATGGGTAATAATATAAGTTATATTTTGAATAACAAGATTAATAGAAGTATTAATTATAGTGCTATCAATAGCACCAACATAATATGGGTAATATTATAAGTTATATTTTGAATAACAAGAGTAATAGAAACATTAATTATAGTGCTATCGATAACAGCAACATAATATGTGCAATAACCTCAGTTATATTGAAAATAACAAGAGTAATAGAAACATCAATTATAGTGCTATCGATAACACCAACATAATATGGGTAATAATATAAGTTATGTTTTGAACAACAAGAGTAATGGGCATAGTAATTATAGTTCTATCGATAAAAGCAACATAAAATGTGCAATAACCTAAGTTATATTGAAGATAATAAGAGTAATAGAAATATTAATTATAGTGCTATCTATAACAGCAACATAATATGGGTAATAATATAAGTCATATTCTGAATACCAAGAGTAATGGGCATAGTAATTATAGTTCTATCGATAACAGCAACATAAAATGTGTAATAACCTAAGTTATATTGAAAATGATAAGAGTAATAGAAATATTAATTATAATGCTATCGATAACAGCAACATAATATGAGTAATAATATAAGTTCTATTTTGAATAACAAGAGTAATAGGCATAGTAATTATAGTTCTATTTCTATTATAGTTGTATTCAAATTAATAGAAATATTAATTATACTGCTATCTATAACAGCAACATAATATGGGTAATAATATAAGTTATATTTTGAATAACGAGAGTATTAGAAACATTAATTATAGTGCAATCGAAAACAGCAACATAATATGGGTAATAATTTAAGTTATATTTTGAATAACAAGAGTAATAGAAACATCAATTATAGTGCTATCGATAACACCAACATAATATGGGTAATAATATAAGTTATGTTTTGAATAGCAAGAGTAATGGGCATAGTAATTATAGTTCTATCGATAACAGCAACATAAAATGTGTAATAACCTAAGTTATATTGAAAATGATAAGAGTAATAGAAATATTAATTATAGTGCTATCGATAACAGCAACATAATATGGGTAATAATATAAGTTATATTTTGAATAACGAGAGTAATAGAAACATTAATTATAGTGCTATCGATAACACCAACATAAAATGTGTAATAACGTAATTTTTATTGAAAATAAGAGTAATAGAAATATTAATTATAGTACTATCGATAACAGCGACATAATATGGGAAATAATATAAGTTATATTTTGAATAACAAGATTAATAGAAGTATTAATTATATTGCTATCAATAATACAAACATAATATGGGTAATATTATAAGTTATATTTTGAATAACAAGAGTAATAGAAACATTAATTACAGTGCTATCGATAACGGCAACATAATATGTGCAATAACCTCAGTTATATAGAAAATAACAAGAGTAATAGAAACATTAATTATAGTGCTATGGATAACACCAACATAATATGGGAAATAATATAAGTTATGTTTTGCATAACAAGAGTAATGGGCATAGTAATTATAGTTCTATCGATAACACCAACATAATATGGGTAATAATATTAGTTATATTTTGAAGAACAAGAGTAATGGGCATAGTAATTATAGTTCTATCGATAACAGCAACATAAAATGTGCAATAACCTAAGTTATATTGAAGGTAATAAGAGTAATAGAAATATTAATTATAGTGCTATCGATAACAGCAACATAATATGGGTAATAATATAAGTTATGTTTTGTATAACAAGAGTAATGGTCATAGTAATTATAGTTCTATCGATAACAGCAACATAAAATGTGTAATAACCTAAGTTATATTGAAAATAATAAGAGTAATAGAAATATTATAGTACTATCGATAACAGCAACATAATTTGGGTAATAATATAAGTTATATTTTGAATAACAAGATTAATAGAAGTATTAATTATAATGCTATCAATAGCACCAACATGACATGGGTAATATTATAAGTTATATTTTGAATAACAAGAGTAATAGAAACATTAATTATAGTGCTATCGATAACAGCAACATAATATGTGCAATAACCTCAGTTATATTGAAAATAACAGGAGTAATAGAAACATCAACTATAGTGCTATCGATAACACCAACATAATATGCGTAATAATATAAGTTATGTCTTGAATAACAAGAGTAATGGGCATAGTAATTATAGTTCTATCGATAACAGCAACATAAAATGTGTAATAACCTAATTTATATTGAAGATAATAAGAGTAATAGAAATATTAATTATAGTGCTATCTATAACAGCGACATAATATGGGAAATAATATAAGTTATATTTTGAATAACAAGATTAATAGAAGTATTAATTATATTGCTATCAATAATACAAACATAATATGGGTAATAATATAAGTTATATTTTGAATAGCAAGATTAATAGAAACATCAATTATAGTGCTATCGATAACAGCAACATAATATGGGTAATAATATAAGTTATATTTTGAATAGCAAAAGTAATGGGCATAGTAGTTATAGCTCTATCGATAACAGCAACATAAAATGTGTAATAACCTAAGTTATATTGAAAATGATAAGAGTAATAGAAATATTAATTATAATGCTATCGATAATAGCAACATAATATGAGTAATAATATAAGTTCTATTTTGAATAACAAGAGTAATAGGCATAGTAATTATAGTTCTATTTCTATTATAGTTGTATTCAAATTAATAGAAATATTAATTACACTGCTATCGATAACAGCAACATAATATGGGTAATAATATGAGTTATATTTTGAATAACAAGAGTAATGGGCATAGTAATTATAGTTCTATCGATAACAGCAACATAAAATGTGTAATAACCTAAGTTATATTGAAAATGATAAGAGTAATAGAAATATTAATTATAGTGCTATCGATAACAGCAACATAATATGGGTAATAATATAAGTTATATTTTGAATAACGAGAGTAATAGAAACATTAATTATAGTGCTATCGATAACACCAACATAAAATGTGTAATAACGTAATTTATATTGAAGGTAATAAGAGTAATAGAAATATTAATTATAGTGCTATCTATAACAGCAACATAATATGGGTAATAATATAAGTCATATTCTGAATACCAAGAGTAATGGGCATAGTAATTATAGTTCTATCGATAACAGCAACATAAAATGTGTAATAACCTAAGTTATATTGAAAATGATAAGAGTAATAGAAATATTAATTATAATGCTATCGATAACAGCAACATAATATGAGTAATAATATAAGTTCTATTTTGAATAACAAGAGTAATAGGCATAGTAATTATAGTTCTATTTCTATCATAGTTGTATTCAAATTAATAGAAATATTAATTATACTGCTATCGATAACAGCAACATAATATGGGTAATAATATAAGTTATATTTTGAATAACGAGAGTATTAGAAACATTAATTATAGTGCTATCGAAAACAGCAACATAATATGGGTAATAATTTAAGTTATATTTTGAATAACAAGAGTAATAGAAACATCAATTATAGTGCTATCGATAACACCAACATAATATGGGTAATAATATAAGTTATGTTTTGAATAGCAAGAGTAATGGGCATAGTAATTATAGTTCTATCGATAACAGCAACATAAAATGTGTAATAACCTAAGTTATATTGAAAATGATAAGAGTAATAGAAATATTAATTATAGTGCTATCGATAACAGCAACATAATATGGGTAATAATATAAGTTATATTTTGAATAACGAGAGTAATAGAAACATTAATTATAGTGCTATCGATAACACCAACATAAAATGTGTAATAACGTAATTTATATTGAAAATAAGAGTAATAGAAATATTAATTATAGTACTATCGATAACAGCGACATAATATGGGAAATAATATAAGTTATATTTTGAATAACAAGATTAATAGAAGTATTAATTATATTGCTATCAATAATACAAACATAATATGGGTAATATTATAAGTTATATTTTGAATAACAAGAGTAATAGAAACATTAATTACAGTGCTATCGATAACAGCAACATAATATGTGCAATAACCTCAGTTATATAGAAAATAACAAGAGTAATAGAAACATTAATTATAGTGCTATGGATAACACCAACATAATATGGGAAATAATATAAGTTATGTTTTGAATAACAAGAGTAATGGGCATAGTAATTATAGTTCTATCGATAAAAGCAACATAAAATGTGCAATAACCTAAGTTATATTGAAGATAATAAGAGTAATAGAAATATTAATTATAGTGCTATCGATAACAGCAACATAATATGGGTAATAATATAAGTTATGTTTTGTATAACAAGAGTAATGGTCATAGTAATTATAGTTCTATCGATAACAGCAACATGAAATGTGTAATAACCTAAGTTATATGGAAAATGATAAGAGTAATAGAAATATTAATTATAATGCTATCGATAACAGCAACATAATATGAGTAATAATATAAGTTCTATTTTGAATAACAAGAGTAATAGGCATAGTAATTATAGTTCTATTTCTATTATAGTTCTATTCTAATTAATAGAATTACTCATTATACAGCTATCGATAACAGCAACATAATATGGGTAATAATATAAGTTATATTTTGAATAACAAGAGTAATAGAAACATTAATAATAGTGCTATCGATAACAGCAACATAATATGGGTAATAATATAAGTTATATTTTGAATAACAAGATTAATAGAAACATCAATTATAGTGCTATCGATAACAGCAACATAATATGGGTAATAATATAAGTTATAGTTTGAATAGCAAAAGTAATGGTCATAGTAATTATAGTTCTATCGATAACAGCAACATAAAATGTGTAATAACCTAAGTTATATTGAAAATAATAAGAGTAATAGAAATATTATAGTACTATCGATAACAGCGACATAATTTGGGTAATAATATAAGTTATATTTTGAATAACAAGATTAATAGAAGTATTAATTATATTGCTATCAATAATACAAACATAATATGGGTAATAATATAAGTTATATTTTGAATAGCAAGATTAATAGAAACATCAATTATAGTGCTATCGATAACAGCAACATAATATGGGTAATAATATAAGTTATATTTTGAATAGCAAAAGTAATGGGCATAGTAGTTATAGCTCTATCGATAACAGCAACATAAAATGTGTAATAACCTAAGTTATATTGAAAATGATAAGAGTAATAGAAATATTAATTATAATGCTATCGATAATAGCAACATAATATGAGTAATAATATAAGTTCTATTTTGAATAACAAGAGTAATAGGCATAGTAATTATAGTTCTATTTCTATTATAGTTGTATTCAAATTAATAGAAATATTAATTATACTGCTATCGATAACAGCAACATAATATGGGTAATAATATAAGTTATATTTTGAATAACGAGAGTATTAGAAACATTAATTATAGTGCTATCGAAAACAGCAACATAATATGGGTAATAATTTAAGTTATATTTTGAATAACAAGATTAATAGAAACATCAATTATAGTGCTATCGATAACACCAACATAATATGGGTAATAATATAAGTTATGTTTTGAATAACAAGAGTAATGGGCGTAGTAATTATAGTTCTATCGATAACAGCAACATAAAATGTGTAATAACTTAAGTTATATTGAAAATAATAAGAGTAATAGAATTATTAATTATAGTACTATCGATAACAGCGACATAATATGGGTAATAATATAAGTTATATTTTGAAAAACGAGATTAATAGAAGTATTAATTATATTGCTATCAATAACACAAACATAATATGGGTAATATTATAAGTTATATTTTGAATAACAAGAGTAATAGAAACATTAATTATAGTGCTATCGATAACAGCAACATAATATGGGTAATAATATAAGTTATATTTTGAATAACAAGAGTAATAGAAACATTAATTATAGTGCTATCGATAACAGCAACATAATATGGGTAATAATATAAGTTATATTTTGAATAACAAGATTAATAGAAACATCAATTATAGTGCTATCGATAACAGCAACATAATATGGGTAATAATATAAGTTATAGTTTGAATAGCAAAAGTAATGGGCATAGTAGTTATAGCTCTATCGATAACAGCAACATAAAATGTGTAATAACCTAAGTTATATTGAAAATAATAAGAGTAATAGAAATATTATAGTACTATCGATAACAGCGACATAATATGGGTAATAATATAATTTATATTTTGAATAACAAGATTAATAGAAGTATTAATTATAGTGCTATCAATAGCACCAACATAATATGGGTAATATTATAAGTTATATTTTGAATAACAAGAGTAATAGAAACATTAATTATAGTGCTATCGATAACAGCAACATAATATGTGCAATAACCTCAGTTATATTGAAAATAACAAGAGTAATAGAAACATCAATTATAGTGCTATCGATAACACCAACATAATATGGGTAATAATATAAGTTATGTTTTGAACAACAAGAGTAATGGGCATAGTAATTATAGTTCTATCGATAAAAGCAACATAAAATGTGCAATAACCTAAGTTATATTGAAGATAATAAGAGTAATAGAAATATTAATTATAGTGCTATCTATAACAGCAACATAATATGGGTAATAATATAAGTCATATTCTGAATACCAAGAGTAATGGGCATAGTAATTATAGTTCTATCGATAACAGCAACATAAAATGTGTAATAACCTAAGTTATATTGAAAATGATAAGAGTAATAGAAATATTAATTATAATGCTATCGATAACAGCAACATAATATGAGTAATAATATAAGTTCTATTTTGAATAACAAGAGTAATAGGCATAGTAATTATAGTTCTATTTCTATTATAGTTGTATTCAAATTAATAGAAATATTAATTATACTGCTATCTATAACAGCAACATAATATGGGTAATAATATAAGTTATATTTTGAATAACGAGAGTATTAGAAACATTAATTATAGTGCAATCGAAAACAGCAACATAATATGGGTAATAATTTAAGTTATATTTTGAATAACAAGAGTAATAGAAACATCAATTATAGTGCTATCGATAACACCAACATAATATGGGTAATAATATAAGTTATGTTTTGAATAGCAAGAGTAATGGGCATAGTAATTATAGTTCTATCGATAACAGCAACATAAAATGTGTAATAACCTAAGTTATATTGAAAATGATAAGAGTAATAGAAATATTAATTATAGTGCTATCGATAACAGCAACATAATATGGGTAATAATATAAGTTATATTTTGAATAACGAGAGTAATAGAAACATTAATTATAGTGCTATCGATAACACCAACATAAAATGTGTAATAACGTAATTTTTATTGAAAATAAGAGTAATAGAAATATTAATTATAGTACTATCGATAACAGCGACATAATATGGGAAATAATATAAGTTATATTTTGAATAACAAGATTAATAGAAGTATTAATTATATTGCTATCAATAATACAAACATAATATGGGTAATATTATAAGTTATATTTTGAATAACAAGAGTAATAGAAACATTAATTACAGTGCTATCGATAACGGCAACATAATATGTGCAATAACCTCAGTTATATAGAAAATAACAAGAGTAATAGAAACATTAATTATAGTGCTATGGATAACACCAACATAATATGGGAAATAATATAAGTTATGTTTTGCATAACAAGAGTAATGGGCATAGTAATTATAGTTCTATCGATAACACCAACATAATATGGGTAATAATATTAGTTATATTTTGAAGAACAAGAGTAATGGGCATAGTAATTATAGTTCTATCGATAACAGCAACATAAAATGTGCAATAACCTAAGTTATATTGAAGGTAATAAGAGTAATAGAAATATTAATTATAGTGCTATCGATAACAGCAACATAATATGGGTAATAATATAAGTTATGTTTTGTATAACAAGAGTAATGGTCATAGTAATTATAGTTCTATCGATAACAGCAACATAAAATGTGTAATAACCTAAGTTATATTGAAAATAATAAGAGTAATAGAAATATTATAGTACTATCGATAACAGCAACATAATTTGGGTAATAATATAAGTTATATTTTGAATAACAAGATTAATAGAAGTATTAATTATAATGCTATCAATAGCACCAACATGACATGGGTAATATTATAAGTTATATTTTGAATAACAAGAGTAATAGAAACATTAATTATAGTGCTATCGATAACAGCAACATAATATGTGCAATAACCTCAGTTATATTGAAAATAACAGGAGTAATAGAAACATCAACTATAGTGCTATCGATAACACCAACATAATATGCGTAATAATATAAGTTATGTCTTGAATAACAAGAGTAATGGGCATAGTAATTATAGTTCTATCGATAACAGCAACATAAAATGTGTAATAACCTAATTTATATTGAAGATAATAAGAGTAATAGAAATATTAATTATAGTGCTATCTATAACAGCGACATAATATGGGAAATAATATAAGTTATATTTTGAATAACAAGATTAATAGAAGTATTAATTATATTGCTATCAATAATACAAACATAATATGGGTAATAATATAAGTTATATTTTGAATAGCAAGATTAATAGAAACATCAATTATAGTGCTATCGATAACAGCAACATAATATGGGTAATAATATAAGTTATATTTTGAATAGCAAAAGTAATGGGCATAGTAGTTATAGCTCTATCGATAACAGCAACATAAAATGTGTAATAACCTAAGTTATATTGAAAATGATAAGAGTAATAGAAATATTAATTATAATGCTATCGATAATAGCAACATAATATGAGTAATAATATAAGTTCTATTTTGAATAACAAGAGTAATAGGCATAGTAATTATAGTTCTATTTCTATTATAGTTGTATTCAAATTAATAGAAATATTAATTACACTGCTATCGATAACAGCAACATAATATGGGTAATAATATAAGTCATATTTTGAATAACGAGAGTATTAGAAACATTAATTATAGTGCTATCGAAAACAGCAACATAATATGGGTAATAATTTAAGTTATATTTTGAATAACAAGATTAATAGAAACATCAATTATAGTGCTATCGATAACACCAACATAATATGGGTAATAATATAAGTTATGTTTTGAATAACAAGAGTAATGGGCGTAGTAATTATAGTTCTATCGATAACAGCAACATAAAATGTGTAATAACTTAAGTTATATTGAAAATAATAAGAGTAATAGAATTATTAATTATAGTACTATCGATAACAGCGACATAATATGGGTAATAATATAAGTTATATTTTGAAAAACGAGATTAATAGAAGTATTAATTATATTGCTATCAATAACACAAACATAATATGGGTAATATTATAAGTTATATTTTGAATAGCAAAAGTAATGGGCATCGTAGTTATAGCTCTATCGATAACAGCAACATAAAATGTGTAATAACCTAAGTTATATTGAAAATAATAAGAGTAATAGAAATATTATAGTACTATCGATAACAGCGACATAATATGGGTAATAATATAAGTTATATTTTGAATAACAAGAGTAATAGAAACATTAATTATAGTGCTATCGATAACAGCAACATAATATGGGTAATAATATAAGTCATATTTTGAATAACAAGATTAATTGAAACATCAATTATAGTGCTATCGATAACAGCAACATAATATGGGTAATAATATAAGTTATATTTTGAATAGCAAAAGTAATGGGCATAGTAGTTATAGCTCTATCGATAACAGCAACATAAAATGTGTAATAACCTAAGTTATATTGAAAATAATAAGATTAATAGAAATATTATAGTACTATCGATAACAGCGACATAATATGTGCAATAACCTCAGTTATATTGAAAATAACAGGAGTAATAGAAATATTAATTATAGTGCTATCTATAACAGCAACATAATATGGGTAATAATATGAGTTATATTTTGAATAACAAGAGTAATGGGCATAGTAATTATAGTTCTATCGATAACAGCAACATAAAATGTGTAATAACCTAAGTTATATTGAAAATGATAAGAGTAATAGAAATATTAATTATAGTGCTATCGATAACAGCAACATAATATGGGTAATAATATAAGTTATATTTTGAATAACGAGAGTAATAGAAACATTAATTATAGTGCTATCGATAACACCAACATAAAATGTGTAATAACGTAATTTATATTGAAGGTAATAAGAGTAATAGAAATATTAATTATAGTGCTATCTATAACAGCAACATAATATGGGTAATAATATAAGTCATATTCTGAATACCAAGAGTAATGGGCATAGTAATTATAGTTCTATCGATAACAGCAACATAAAATGTGTAATAACCTAAGTTATATTGAAAATGATAAGAGTAATAGAAATATTAATTATAATGCTATCGATAACAGCAACATAATATGAGTAATAATATAAGTTCTATTTTGAATAACAAGAGTAATAGGCATAGTAATTATAGTTCTATTTCTATCATAGTTGTATTCAAATTAATAGAAATATTAATTATACTGCTATCGATAACAGCAACATAATATGGGTAATAATATAAGTTATATTTTGAATAACGAGAGTATTAGAAACATTAATTATAGTGCTATCGAAAACAGCAACATAATATGGGTAATAATTTAAGTTATATTTTGAATAACAAGAGTAATAGAAACATCAATTATAGTGCTATCGATAACACCAACATAATATGGGTAATAATATAAGTTATGTTTTGAATAGCAAGAGTAATGGGCATAGTAATTATAGTTCTATCGATAACAGCAACATAAAATGTGTAATAACCTAAGTTATATTGAAAATGATAAGAGTAATAGAAATATTAATTATAGTGCTATCGATAACAGCAACATAATATGGGTAATAATATAAGTTATATTTTGAATAACGAGAGTAATAGAAACATTAATTATAGTGCTATCGATAACACCAACATAAAATGTGTAATAACGTAATTTATATTGAAAATAAGAGTAATAGAAATATTAATTATAGTACTATCGATAACAGCGACATAATATGGGAAATAATATAAGTTATATTTTGAATAACAAGATTAATAGAAGTATTAATTATATTGCTATCAATAATACAAACATAATATGGGTAATATTATAAGTTATATTTTGAATAACAAGAGTAATAGAAACATTAATTACAGTGCTATCGATAACAGCAACATAATATGTGCAATAACCTCAGTTATATAGAAAATAACAAGAGTAATAGAAACATTAATTATAGTGCTATGGATAACACCAACATAATATGGGAAATAATATAAGTTATGTTTTGAATAACAAGAGTAATGGGCATAGTAATTATAGTTCTATCGATAAAAGCAACATAAAATGTGCAATAACCTAAGTTATATTGAAGATAATAAGAGTAATAGAAATATTAATTATAGTGCTATCGATAACAGCAACATAATATGGGTAATAATATAAGTTATGTTTTGTATAACAAGAGTAATGGTCATAGTAATTATAGTTCTATCGATAACAGCAACATGAAATGTGTAATAACCTAAGTTATATGGAAAATGATAAGAGTAATAGAAATATTAATTATAATGCTATCGATAACAGCAACATAATATGAGTAATAATATAAGTTCTATTTTGAATAACAAGAGTAATAGGCATAGTAATTATAGTTCTATTTCTATTATAGTTCTATTCTAATTAATAGAATTACTCATTATACAGCTATCGATAACAGCAACATAATATGGGTAATAATATAAGTTATATTTTGAATAACAAGAGTAATAGAAACATTAATAATAGTGCTATCGATAACAGCAACATAATATGGGTAATAATATAAGTTATATTTTGAATAACAAGATTAATAGAAACATCAATTATAGTGCTATCGATAACAGCAACATAATATGGGTAATAATATAAGTTATAGTTTGAATAGCAAAAGTAATGGTCATAGTAATTATAGTTCTATCGATAACAGCAACATAAAATGTGTAATAACCTAAGTTATATTGAAAATAATAAGAGTAATAGAAATATTATAGTACTATCGATAACAGCGACATAATTTGGGTAATAATATAAGTTATATTTTGAATAACAAGATTAATAGAAGTATTAATTATATTGCTATCAATAATACAAACATAATATGGGTAATAATATAAGTTATATTTTGAATAGCAAGATTAATAGAAACATCAATTATAGTGCTATCGATAACAGCAACATAATATGGGTAATAATATAAGTTATATTTTGAATAGCAAAAGTAATGGGCATAGTAGTTATAGCTCTATCGATAACAGCAACATAAAATGTGTAATAACCTAAGTTATATTGAAAATGATAAGAGTAATAGAAATATTAATTATAATGCTATCGATAATAGCAACATAATATGAGTAATAATATAAGTTCTATTTTGAATAACAAGAGTAATAGGCATAGTAATTATAGTTCTATTTCTATTATAGTTGTATTCAAATTAATAGAAATATTAATTATACTGCTATCGATAACAGCAACATAATATGGGTAATAATATAAGTTATATTTTGAATAACGAGAGTATTAGAAACATTAATTATAGTGCTATCGAAAACAGCAACATAATATGGGTAATAATTTAAGTTATATTTTGAATAACAAGATTAATAGAAACATCAATTATAGTGCTATCGATAACACCAACATAATATGGGTAATAATATAAGTTATGTTTTGAATAACAAGAGTAATGGGCGTAGTAATTATAGTTCTATCGATAACAGCAACATAAAATGTGTAATAACTTAAGTTATATTGAAAATAATAAGAGTAATAGAATTATTAATTATAGTACTATCGATAACAGCGACATAATATGGGTAATAATATAAGTTATATTTTGAAAAACGAGATTAATAGAAGTATTAATTATATTGCTATCAATAACACAAACATAATATGGGTAATATTATAAGTTATATTTTGAATAACAAGAGTAATAGAAACATTAATTATAGTGCTATCGATAACAGCAACATAATATGGGTAATAATATAAGTTATATTTTGAATAACAAGAGTAATAGAAACATTAATTATAGTGCTATCGATAACAGCAACATAATATGGGTAATAATATAAGTTATATTTTGAATAACAAGATTAATAGAAACATCAATTATAGTGCTATCGATAACAGCAACATAATATGGGTAATAATATAAGTTATAGTTTGAATAGCAAAAGTAATGGGCATAGTAGTTATAGCTCTATCGATAACAGCAACATAAAATGTGTAATAACCTAAGTTATATTGAAAATAATAAGAGTAATAGAAATATTATAGTACTATCGATAACAGCGACATAATATGGGTAATAATATAATTTATATTTTGAATAACAAGATTAATAGAAGTATTAATTATAGTGCTATCAATAGCACCAACATAATATGGGTAATATTATAAGTTATATTTTGAATAACAAGAGTAATAGAAACATTAATTATAGTGCTATCGATAACAGCAACATAATATGTGCAATAACCTCAGTTATATTGAAAATAACAAGAGTAATAGAAACATCAATTATAGTGCTATCGATAACACCAACATAATATGGGTAATAATATAAGTTATGTTTTGAACAACAAGAGTAATGGGCATAGTAATTATAGTTCTATCGATAAAAGCAACATAAAATGTGCAATAACCTAAGTTATATTGAAGATAATAAGAGTAATAGAAATATTAATTATAGTGCTATCTATAACAGCAACATAATATGGGTAATAATATAAGTCATATTCTGAATACCAAGAGTAATGGGCATAGTAATTATAGTTCTATCGATAACAGCAACATAAAATGTGTAATAACCTAAGTTATATTGAAAATGATAAGAGTAATAGAAATATTAATTATAATGCTATCGATAACAGCAACATAATATGAGTAATAATATAAGTTCTATTTTGAATAACAAGAGTAATAGGCATAGTAATTATAGTTCTATTTCTATTATAGTTGTATTCAAATTAATAGAAATATTAATTATACTGCTATCTATAACAGCAACATAATATGGGTAATAATATAAGTTATATTTTGAATAACGAGAGTATTAGAAACATTAATTATAGTGCAATCGAAAACAGCAACATAATATGGGTAATAATTTAAGTTATATTTTGAATAACAAGAGTAATAGAAACATCAATTATAGTGCTATCGATAACACCAACATAATATGGGTAATAATATAAGTTATGTTTTGAATAGCAAGAGTAATGGGCATAGTAATTATAGTTCTATCGATAACAGCAACATAAAATGTGTAATAACCTAAGTTATATTGAAAATGATAAGAGTAATAGAAATATTAATTATAGTGCTATCGATAACAGCAACATAATATGGGTAATAATATAAGTTATATTTTGAATAACGAGAGTAATAGAAACATTAATTATAGTGCTATCGATAACACCAACATAAAATGTGTAATAACGTAATTTTTATTGAAAATAAGAGTAATAGAAATATTAATTATAGTACTATCGATAACAGCGACATAATATGGGAAATAATATAAGTTATATTTTGAATAACAAGATTAATAGAAGTATTAATTATATTGCTATCAATAATACAAACATAATATGGGTAATATTATAAGTTATATTTTGAATAACAAGAGTAATAGAAACATTAATTACAGTGCTATCGATAACGGCAACATAATATGTGCAATAACCTCAGTTATATAGAAAATAACAAGAGTAATAGAAACATTAATTATAGTGCTATGGATAACACCAACATAATATGGGAAATAATATAAGTTATGTTTTGCATAACAAGAGTAATGGGCATAGTAATTATAGTTCTATCGATAACACCAACATAATATGGGTAATAATATTAGTTATATTTTGAAGAACAAGAGTAATGGGCATAGTAATTATAGTTCTATCGATAACAGCAACATAAAATGTGCAATAACCTAAGTTATATTGAAGGTAATAAGAGTAATAGAAATATTAATTATAGTGCTATCGATAACAGCAACATAATATGGGTAATAATATAAGTTATGTTTTGTATAACAAGAGTAATGGTCATAGTAATTATAGTTCTATCGATAACAGCAACATAAAATGTGTAATAACCTAAGTTATATTGAAAATAATAAGAGTAATAGAAATATTATAGTACTATCGATAACAGCAACATAATTTGGGTAATAATATAAGTTATATTTTGAATAACAAGATTAATAGAAGTATTAATTATAATGCTATCAATAGCACCAACATGACATGGGTAATATTATAAGTTATATTTTGAATAACAAGAGTAATAGAAACATTAATTATAGTGCTATCGATAACAGCAACATAATATGTGCAATAACCTCAGTTATATTGAAAATAACAGGAGTAATAGAAACATCAACTATAGTGCTATCGATAACACCAACATAATATGCGTAATAATATAAGTTATGTCTTGAATAACAAGAGTAATGGGCATAGTAATTATAGTTCTATCGATAACAGCAACATAAAATGTGTAATAACCTAATTTATATTGAAGATAATAAGAGTAATAGAAATATTAATTATAGTGCTATCTATAACAGCGACATAATATGGGAAATAATATAAGTTATATTTTGAATAACAAGATTAATAGAAGTATTAATTATATTGCTATCAATAATACAAACATAATATGGGTAATAATATAAGTTATATTTTGAATAGCAAGATTAATAGAAACATCAATTATAGTGCTATCGATAACAGCAACATAATATGGGTAATAATATAAGTTATATTTTGAATAGCAAAAGTAATGGGCATAGTAGTTATAGCTCTATCGATAACAGCAACATAAAATGTGTAATAACCTAAGTTATATTGAAAATGATAAGAGTAATAGAAATATTAATTATAATGCTATCGATAATAGCAACATAATATGAGTAATAATATAAGTTCTATTTTGAATATCAAGAGTAATAGGCATAGTAATTATAGTTCTATTTCTATTATAGTTGTATTCAAATTAATAGAAATATTAATTACACTGCTATCGATAACAGCAACATAATATGGGTAATAATATAAGTCATATTTTGAATAACGAGAGTATTAGAAACATTAATTATAGTGCTATCGAAAACAGCAA
Source organism: Megachile rotundata (assembly GCF_050947335.1). Classification (NCBI taxonomy): domain Eukaryota; kingdom Metazoa; phylum Arthropoda; class Insecta; order Hymenoptera; family Megachilidae; genus Megachile; species Megachile rotundata. The sequence continues at coordinate 177,459 of NW_027473443.1, read as the reverse complement.
CATAATATGGGTAATAATTTAAGTTATATTTTGAATAACAAGATTAATAGAAACATCAATTATAGTGCTATCGATAACACCAACATAATATGGGTAATAATATAAGTTATGTTTTGAATAACAAGAGTAATGGGCGTAGTAATTATAGTTCTATCGATAACAGCAACATAAAATGTGTAATAACTTAAGTTATATTGAAAATAATAAGAGTAATAGAATTATTAATTATAGTACTATCGATAACAGCGACATAATATGGGTAATAATATAAGTTATATTTTGAAAAACGAGATTAATAGAAGTATTAATTATATTGCTATCAATAACACAAACATAATATGGGTAATATTATAAGTTATATTTTGAATAGCAAAAGTAATGGGCATCGTAGTTATAGCTCTATCGATAACAGCAACATAAAATGTGTAATAACCTAAGTTATATTGAAAATAATAAGAGTAATAGAAATATTATAGTACTATCGATAACAGCGACATAATATGGGTAATAATATAAGTTATATTTTGAATAACAAGAGTAATAGAAACATTAATTATAGTGCTATCGATAACAGCAACATAATATGGGTAATAATATAAGTCATATTTTGAATAACAAGATTAATTGAAACATCAATTATAGTGCTATCGATAACAGCAACATAATATGGGTAATAATATAAGTTATATTTTGAATAGCAAAAGTAATGGGCATAGTAGTTATAGCTCTATCGATAACAGCAACATAAAATGTGTAATAACCTAAGTTATATTGAAAATAATAAGATTAATAGAAATATTATAGTACTATCGATAACAGCGACATAATATGTGCAATAACCTCAGTTATATTGAAAATAACAGGAGTAATAGAAATATTAATTATAGTGCTATCTATAACAGCAACATAATATGGGTAATAATATGAGTTATATTTTGAATAACAAGAGTAATGGGCATAGTAATTATAGTTCTATCGATAACAGCAACATAAAATGTGTAATAACCTAAGTTATATTGAAAATGATAAGAGTAATAGAAATATTAATTATAGTGCTATCGATAACAGCAACATAATATGGGTAATAATATAAGTTATATTTTGAATAACGAGAGTAATAGAAACATTAATTATAGTGCTATCGATAACACCAACATAAAATGTGTAATAACGTAATTTATATTGAAGGTAATAAGAGTAATAGAAATATTAATTATAGTGCTATCTATAACAGCAACATAATATGGGTAATAATATAAGTCATATTCTGAATACCAAGAGTAATGGGCATAGTAATTATAGTTCTATCGATAACAGCAACATAAAATGTGTAATAACCTAAGTTATATTGAAAATGATAAGAGTAATAGAAATATTAATTATAATGCTATCGATAACAGCAACATAATATGAGTAATAATATAAGTTCTATTTTGAATAACAAGAGTAATAGGCATAGTAATTATAGTTCTATTTCTATCATAGTTGTATTCAAATTAATAGAAATATTAATTATACTGCTATCGATAACAGCAACATAATATGGGTAATAATATAAGTTATATTTTGAATAACGAGAGTATTAGAAACATTAATTATAGTGCTATCGAAAACAGCAACATAATATGGGTAATAATTTAAGTTATATTTTGAATAACAAGAGTAATAGAAACATCAATTATAGTGCTATCGATAACACCAACATAATATGGGTAATAATATAAGTTATGTTTTGAATAGCAAGAGTAATGGGCATAGTAATTATAGTTCTATCGATAACAGCAACATAAAATGTGTAATAACCTAAGTTATATTGAAAATGATAAGAGTAATAGAAATATTAATTATAGTGCTATCGATAACAGCAACATAATATGGGTAATAATATAAGTTATATTTTGAATAACGAGAGTAATAGAAACATTAATTATAGTGCTATCGATAACACCAACATAAAATGTGTAATAACGTAATTTATATTGAAAATAAGAGTAATAGAAATATTAATTATAGTACTATCGATAACAGCGACATAATATGGGAAATAATATAAGTTATATTTTGAATAACAAGATTAATAGAAGTATTAATTATATTGCTATCAATAATACAAACATAATATGGGTAATATTATAAGTTATATTTTGAATAACAAGAGTAATAGAAACATTAATTACAGTGCTATCGATAACAGCAACATAATATGTGCAATAACCTCAGTTATATAGAAAATAACAAGAGTAATAGAAACATTAATTATAGTGCTATGGATAACACCAACATAATATGGGAAATAATATAAGTTATGTTTTGCATAACAAGAGTAATGGGCATAGTAATTATAGTTCTATCGATAACACCAACATAATATGGGTAATAATATTAGTTATATTTTGAAGAACAAGAGTAATGGGCATAGTAATTATAGTTCTATCGATAACAGCAACATAAAATGTGCAATAACCTAAGTTATATTGAAGGTAATAAGAGTAATAGAAATATTGATTATAGTGCTATCGATAACAGCGACATAATATGGGAAATAATATAAGTTATATTTTGAATAACAAGATTAATAGAAGTATTAATTATATTGCTATCAATAATACAAACATAATATGGGTAATAATATAAGTTATATTTTGAATAGCAAGATTAATAGAAACATCAATTATAGTGCTATCGATAACAGCAACATAATATGGGTAATAATATAAGTTATATTTTGAATAGCAAAAGTAATGGGCATAGTAGTTATAGCTCTATCGATAACAGCAACATAAAATGTGTAATAACCTAAGTTATATTGAAAATGATAAGAGTAATAGAAATATTAATTATAATGCTATCGATAATAGCAACATAATATGAGTAATAATATAAGTTCTATTTTGAATAACAAGAGTAATAGGCATAGTAATTATAGTTCTATTTCTATTATAGTTGTATTCAAATTAATAGAAATATTAATTATACTGCTATCGATAACAGCAACATAATATGGGTAATAATATAAGTTATATTTTGAATAACGAGAGTATTAGAAACATTAATTATAGTGCTATCGAAAACAGCAACATAATATGGGTAATAATTTAAGTTATATTTTGAATAACAAGATTAATAGAAACATCAATTATAGTGCTATCGATAACACCAACATAATATGGGTAATAATATAAGTTATGTTTTGAATAACAAGAGTAATGGGCGTAGTAATTATAGTTCTATCGATAACAGCAACATAAAATGTGTAATAACTTAAGTTATATTGAAAATAATAAGAGTAATAGAATTATTAATTATAGTACTATCGATAACAGCGACATAATATGGGTAATAATATAAGTTATATTTTGAAAAACGAGATTAATAGAAGTATTAATTATATTGCTATCAATAACACAAACATAATATGGGTAATATTATAAGTTATATTTTGAATAACAAGAGTAATAGAAACATTAATTATAGTGCTATCGATAACAGCAACATAATATGGGTAATAATATAAGTTATATTTTGAATAACAAGAGTAATAGAAACATTAATTATAGTGCTATCGATAACAGCAACATAATATGGGTAATAATATAAGTTATATTTTGAATAACAAGAGTAATAGAAACATTAATTATAGTGCTATCGATAACAGCAACATAATATGGGTAATAATATAAGTTATATTTTGAATAACAAGATTAATAGAAACATCAATTATAGTGCTATCGATAACAGCAACATAATGTGGGTAATAATATAAGTTATAGTTTGAATAGCAAAAGTAATGGGCATAGTAGTTATAGCTCTATCGATAACAGCAACATAAAATGTGTAATAACCTAAGTTATATTGAAAATAATAAGAGTAATAGAAATATTATAGTACTATCGATAACAGCGACATAATATGGGTAATAATATAATTTATATTTTGAATAACAAGATTAATAGAAGTATTAATTATAGTGCTATCAATAGCACCAACATAATATGGGTAATATTATAAGTTATATTTTGAATAACAAGAGTAATAGAAACATTAATTATAGTGCTATCGATAACAGCAACATAATATGTGCAATAACCTCAGTTATATTGAAAATAACAAGAGTAATAGAAACATCAATTATAGTGCTATCGATAACACCAACATAATATGGGTAATAATATAAGTTATGTTTTGAACAACAAGAGTAATGGGCATAGTAATTATAGTTCTATCGATAAAAGCAACATAAAATGTGCAATAACCTAAGTTATATTGAAGATAATAAGAGTAATAGAAATATTAATTATAGTGCTATCGATAACAGCAACATAATATGGGAAATAATATAAGTTATATTTTGAATAACAAGATTAATAGAAGTATTAATTATATTGCTATCAATAATACAAACATAATATGGGTAATAATATAAGTTATATTTTGAATAGCAAGATTAATAGAAACATCAATTATAGTGCTATCGATAACAGCAACATAATATGGGTAATAATATAAGTTATATTTTGAATAGCAAAAGTAATGGGCATCGTAGTTATAGCTCTATCGATAACAGCAACATAAAATGTGTAATAACCTAAGTTATATTGAAAATAATAAGAGTAATAGAAATATTATAGTACTATCGATAACAGCGACATAATATGGGTAATAATATAAGTTATATTTTGAATAACAAGAGTAATAGAAACATTAATTATAGTGCTATCGATAACAGCAACATAATATGGGTAATAATATAAGTTATATTTTGAATAACAAGATTAATAGAAACATCAATTATAGTGCTATCGATAACAGCAACATAATATGGGTAATAATATAAGTTATATTTTGAATAGCAAAAGTAATGGGCATAGTAGTTATAGCTCTATCGATAACAGCAACATAAAATGTGTAATAACCTAAGTTATATTGAAAATAATAAGATTAATAGAAATATTATAGTACTATCGATAACAGCGACATAATATGTGCAATAACCTCAGTTATATTGAAAATAACAGGAGTAATAGAAATATTAATTATAGTGCTATCTATAACAGCAACATAATATGGGTAATAATATGAGTTATATTTTGAATAACAAGAGTAATGGGCATAGTAATTATAGTTCTATCGATAACAGCAACATAAAATGTGTAATAACCTAAGTTATATTGAAAATGATAAGAGTAATAGAAATATTAATTATAGTGCTATCGATAACAGCAACATAATATGGGTAATAATATAAGTTATATTTTGAATAACGAGAGTAATAGAAACATTAATTATAGTGCTATCGATAACACCAACATAAAATGTGTAATAACGTAATTTATATTGAAAATAAGAGTAATAGAAATATTAATTATAGTACTATCGATAACAGCGACATAATATGGGAAATAATATAAGTTATATTTTGAATAACAAGATTAATAGAAGTATTAATTATATTGCTATCAATAATACAAACATAATATGGGTAATATTATAAGTTATATTTTGAATAACAAGAGTAATAGAAACATTAATTACAGTGCTATCGATAACAGCAACATAATATGTGCAATAACCTCAGTTATATAGAAAATAACAAGAGTAATAGAAACATTTATTATAGTGCTATGGATAACACCAACATAATATGGGAAATAATATAAGTTATGTTTTGAATAACAAGAGTAATGGGCATAGTAATTATAGTTCTATCGATAACACCAACATAATATGGGTAATAATATTAGTTATATTTTGAAGAACAAGAGTAATGGGCATAGTAATTATAGTTCTATCGATAACAGCAACATAAAATGTGCAATAACCTAAGTTATATTGAAGGTAATAAGAGTAATAGAAATATTGATTATAGTGCTATCGATAACAGCAACATAATATGGGTAATAATATAAGTTATGTTTTGTATAACAAGAGTAATGGTCATAGTAATTATAGTTCTATCGATAACAGCAACATAAAATGTGTAATAACCTAAGTTATATTGAAAATAATAAGAGTAATAGAATTATTAATTATAGTACTATCGATAACAGCGACATAATATGGGTAATAATATAAGTTATATTTTGAAAAACGAGATTAATAGAAGTATTAATTATATTGCTATCAATAACACAAACATAATATGGGTAATATTATAAGTTATATTTTGAATAACAAGAGTAATAGAAACATTAATTATAGTGCTATCGATAACAGCAACATAATATGGGTAATAATATAAGTTATATTTTGAATAACGAGAGTAATAGAAACATTAATTATAGTGCTATCGATAACACCAACATAAAATGTGTAATAACGTAATTTATATTGAAAATAAGAGTAATAGAAATATTAATTATAGTACTATCGATAACAGCGACATAATATGGGAAATAATATAAGTTATATTTTGAATAACAAGATTAATAGAAGTATTAATTATATTGCTATCAATAATACAAACATAATATGGGTAATATTATAAGTTATATTTTGAATAACAAGAGTAATAGAAACATTAATTACAGTGCTATCGATAACAGCAACATAATATGTGCAATAACCTCAGTTATATAGAAAATAACAAGAGTAATAGAAACATTAATTATAGTGCTATGGATAACACCAACATAATATGGGAAATAATATAAGTTATGTTTTGCATAACAAGAGTAATGGGCATAGTAATTATAGTTCTATCGATAACACCAACATAATATGGGTAATAATATTAGTTATATTTTGAAGAACAAGAGTAATGGGCATAGTAATTATAGTTCTATCGATAACAGCAACATAAAATGTGCAATAACCTAAGTTATATTGAAGGTAATAAGAGTAATAGAAATATTGATTATAGTGCTATCGATAACAGCGACATAATATGGGAAATAATATAAGTTATATTTTGAATAACAAGATTAATAGAAGAATTAATTATATTGCTATCAATAATACAAACATAATATGGGTAATAATATAAGTTATATTTTGAATAGCAAGATTAATAGAAACATCAATTATAGTGCTATCGATAACAGCAACATAATATGGGTAATAATATAAGTTATATTTTGAATAGCAAAAGTAATGGGCATAGTAGTTATAGCTCTATCGATAACAGCAACATAAAATGTGTAATAACCTAAGTTATATTGAAAATGATAAGAGTAATAGAAATATTAATTATAATGCTATCGATAATAGCAACATAATATGAGTAATAATATAAGTTCTATTTTGAATAACAAGAGTAATAGGCATAGTAATTATAGTTCTATTTCTATTATAGTTGTATTCAAATTAATAGAAATATTAATTATACTGCTATCGATAACAGCAACATAATATGGGTAATAATATAAGTTATATTTTGAATAACGAGAGTATTAGAAACATTAATTATAGTGCTATCGAAAACAGCAACATAATATGGGTAATAATTTAAGTTATATTTTGAATAACAAGATTAATAGAAACATCAATTATAGTGCTATCGATAACACCAACATAATATGGGTAATAATATAAGTTATGTTTTGAATAACAAGAGTAATGGGCGTAGTAATTATAGTTCTATCGATAACAGCAACATAAAATGTGTAATAACTTAAGTTATATTGAAAATAATAAGAGTAATAGAATTATTAATTATAGTACTATCGATAACAGCGACATAATATGGGTAATAATATAAGTTATATTTTGAAAAACGAGATTAATAGAAGTATTAATTATATTGCTATCAATAACACAAACATAATATGGGTAATATTATAAGTTATATTTTGAATAACAAGAGTAATAGAAACATTAATTATAGTGCTATCGATAACAGCAACATAATATGGGTAATAATATAAGTTATATTTTGAATAACAAGAGTAATAGAAACATTAATTATAGTGCTATCGATAACAGCAACATAATATGGGTAATAATATAAGTTATATTTTGAATAACAAGAGTAATAGAAACATTAATTATAGTGCTATCGATAACAGCAACATAATATGGGTAATAATATAAGTTATATTTTGAATAACAAGATTAATAGAAACATCAATTATAGTGCTATCGATAACAGCAACATAATGTGGGTAATAATATAAGTTATAGTTTGAATAGCAAAAGTAATGGGCATAGTAGTTATAGCTCTATCGATAACAGCAACATAAAATGTGTAATAACCTAAGTTATATTGAAAATAATAAGAGTAATAGAAATATTATAGTACTATCGATAACAGCGACATAATATGGGTAATAATATAATTTATATTTTGAATAACAAGATTAATAGAAGTATTAATTATAGTGCTATCAATAGCACCAACATAATATGGGTAATATTATAAGTTATATTTTGAATAACAAGAGTAATAGAAACATTAATTATAGTGCTATCGATAACAGCAACATAATATGTGCAATAACCTCAGTTATATTGAAAATAACAAGAGTAATAGAAACATCAATTATAGTGCTATCGATAACACCAACATAATATGGGTAATAATATAAGTTATGTTTTGAACAACAAGAGTAATGGGCATAGTAATTATAGTTCTATCGATAAAAGCAACATAAAATGTGCAATAACCTAAGTTATATTGAAGATAATAAGAGTAATAGAAATATTAATTATAGTGCTATCGATAACAGCAACATAATATGGGAAATAATATAAGTTATATTTTGAATAACAAGATTAATAGAAGTATTAATTATATTGCTATCAATAATACAAACATAATATGGGTAATAATATAAGTTATATTTTGAATAGCAAGATTAATAGAAACATCAATTATAGTGCTATCGATAACAGCAACATAATATGGGTAATAATATAAGTTATATTTTGAATAGCAAAAGTAATGGGCATCGTAGTTATAGCTCTATCGATAACAGCAACATAAAATGTGTAATAACCTAAGTTATATTGAAAATAATAAGAGTAATAGAAATATTATAGTACTATCGATAACAGCGACATAATATGGGTAATAATATAAGTTATATTTTGAATAACAAGAGTAATAGAAACATTAATTATAGTGCTATCGATAACAGCAACATAATATGGGTAATAATATAAGTTATATTTTGAATAACAAGATTAATAGAAACATCAATTATAGTGCTATCGATAACAGCAACATAATATGGGTAATAATATAAGTTATATTTTGAATAGCAAAAGTAATGGGCATAGTAGTTATAGCTCTATCGATAACAGCAACATAAAATGTGTAATAACCTAAGTTATATTGAAAATAATAAGATTAATAGAAATATTATAGTACTATCGATAACAGCGACATAATATGTGCAATAACCTCAGTTATATTGAAAATAACAGGAGTAATAGAAATATTAATTATAGTGCTATCTATAACAGCAACATAATATGGGTAATAATATGAGTTATATTTTGAATAACAAGAGTAATGGGCATAGTAATTATAGTTCTATCGATAACAGCAACATAAAATGTGTAATAACCTAAGTTATATTGAAAATGATAAGAGTAATAGAAATATTAATTATAGTGCTATCGATAACAGCAACATAATATGGGTAATAATATAAGTTATATTTTGAATAACGAGAGTAATAGAAACATTAATTATAGTGCTATCGATAACACCAACATAAAATGTGTAATAACGTAATTTATATTGAAAATAAGAGTAATAGAAATATTAATTATAGTACTATCGATAACAGCGACATAATATGGGAAATAATATAAGTTATATTTTGAATAACAAGATTAATAGAAGTATTAATTATATTGCTATCAATAATACAAACATAATATGGGTAATATTATAAGTTATATTTTGAATAACAAGAGTAATAGAAACATTAATTACAGTGCTATCGATAACAGCAACATAATATGTGCAATAACCTCAGTTATATAGAAAATAACAAGAGTAATAGAAACATTAATTATAGTGCTATGGATAACACCAACATAATATGGGAAATAATATAAGTTATGTTTTGAATAACAAGAGTAATGGGCATAGTAATTATAGTTCTATCGATAACACCAACATAATATGGGTAATAATATTAGTTATATTTTGAAGAACAAGAGTAATGGGCATAGTAATTATAGTTCTATCGATAACAGCAACATAAAATGTGCAATAACCTAAGTTATATTGAAGGTAATAAGAGTAATAGAAATATTGATTATAGTGCTATCGATAACAGCAACATAATATGGGTAATAATATAAGTTATGTTTTGTATAACAAGAGTAATGGTCATAGTAATTATAGTTCTATCGATAACAGCAACATAAAATGTGTAATAACCTAAGTTATATTGAAAATAATAAGAGTAATAGAAATATTATAGTACTATCGATAACAGCGACATAATTTGGGTAATAATATAAGTTATATTTTGAATAACAAGATTAATAGAAGTATTAATTATAATGCTATCAATAGCACCAACATAACATGGGTAATATTATAAGTTATATTTTGAATAACAAGAGTAATAGAAACATTAATTATAGTGCTATCGATAACAGCAACATAATATGTGCAATAACCTCAGTTATATTGAAAATAACAGGAGTAATAGAAACATCAACTATAGTGCTATCGATAACACCAACATAATATGCGTAATAATATAAGTTATGTTTTGAATAACAAGAGTAATGGGCATAGTAATTATAGTTCTATCGATAACAGCAACATAAAATGTGTAATAACCTAAGTTATATTGAAGATAATAAGAGTAATAGAAATATTAATTATAATGCTATCGATAACAGCAACATAATATGAGTAATAATATAAGTTCTATTTTGAATAACAAGAGTAATAGGCATAGTAATTATAGTTCTATTTCTATTATAGTTGTATTCAAATTAATAGAAATATTAATTATACTGCTATCTATGACAGCAACATAATATGGGTAATAATATAAGTTATATTTTGAATAACAAGAGTAATAGAAACATTAATTATAGTGGTATCGATGACAGCAACATAATATGTGCAATAACCTCAGTTATATAGAAAATAACAAGAGTAATAGAAACATTAATTATAGTGCTATGGATAACACCAACATAATATGGGAAATAATATAAGTTATGTTTTGAATAACAAGAGTAACGGGCATAGTAATTATAGTTCTATCGATAACAGCAACATAAAATGTGCAATAACCTACGTTATATTGAAGATAATAAGAGTAATAGAAATATTAATTATAGTGCTATCGATAACAGCAACATAATATGGGTAATAATATAAGTTATGTTTTGTATAACAAGAGTAATGGTCATAGTAATTATAGTTCTATCGATAACATCAACATAAAATGTGTAATAACCTAAGTTATATTGAAAATGATAAGTGTAATAGAAATATTAATTATACTGCTATCGATAACAGTAACATAATATGGGTAATAATATAATTTATATTTTGAACAACAAGATTAATAGAAACATCAATTATAGTGCTATCAATAACAGCAACATAATATGGGTAATAATATAAGTTATATTTTGAATAGCAAAAGTAATGGGCATAGTAGTTATAGCTCTATCGATAACAGCAACATAATATGTGCAATAACCTCAGTTGTATAGAAAATAACAAGAGTAATAGAAACATTAATTATAGTGCTATGGATAATACCAACATAATATGGGAAATAATATAAGTTATGTTTTGAATAACAAGAGTAATGGGCATAGTAATTATAGTTCTATCGATAACACCAACATAATATGGGTAATAATATTAGTTATATTTTGAATAACAAGAGTAATGGGCATAGTAATTATAGTTCTATCGATAACAGCAACATAAAATGTGCAATAACCTAAGTTATATTGAAGATAATAAGAGTAATAGAAATATTAATTATAGTGCTATCGATAACAGCAACATAATATGGGTAATAATATAAGTTATGTTTTGTATAACAAGAGTAATGGTCATAGTAATTATAGTTCTATCGATAACAGCAACATAAAATGTGTAATAACCTAAGTTATATTGAAAATGATAAGAGTAATAGAAATATTAATTATAATGCTATCGATAACAGCAACATAATATGAGTAATAATATAAGTTGTATTTTGAATAACAAGAGTAATAGGCATAGTAATTATAGTTCTATTTCTATTATAGTTCTATTCTAATTTATAGAATTATTAATTATACAGCTATCGATAACAGCAACATAATATGGGTAATAATATAAGTTATATTTTGAATAACAAGAGTAATAGAAACATTAATTATAGTGCTATCGATAACAGCAACATAATATGGGTAATAATATAAGTTATATTATGAATAACAAGATTAATGGAAACATCAATTATAGTGCTATCGATAACAGCAACATAATATGGGTAATAATACAAGTTATAGTTTGAATAGCAAAAGTAATGGGCATAGTAATTATAGTTCTATCGATAACAGCAACATAAAATGTGTAATAACCTAATTTATATTGAAGATAATGAGAGTAATAGAAATATTAATTATAGTGCTATCTATAACAGCAACATAATATGGGTAATAATATGAGTTATATTTTGAATAACAAGAGTAATGGGCCTAGTAATTATAGTTCTATCGATAACAGCAACATAAAATGTGTAATAACCTAAGTTATATTGAAAATGATAAGAGTAATAGAAATATTAATTATAGTGCTATCGATAACAGCAACATAATATGGGTAATAATATAAGTTATATTTTGAATAACGAGAGTAATAGAAACATTAATTATAGTGCTATCGATAACACCAACATAAAATGTGTAATAACGTAATTTATATTGAAGGTAATAAGAGTAATAGAAATATTAATTATAGTGCTATCTATAACAGCAACATAATATGGGTAATAATATAAGACATATTCTGAATACCAAGAGTAATGGGCATAGTAATTATAGTTCTATCGATAACAGCAACATAAAATGTGTAATAACCTAAGTTATATTGAAAATGATAAGAGTAATAGAAATATTAATTATAATGCTATCGATAACAGCAACATAATATGAGTAATAATATAAGTTCTATTTTGAATAACAAGAGTAATAGGCATAGTAATTATAGTTCTATTTCTATTATAGTTGTATTCAAATTAATAGAAATATTAATTATACTGCTATCGATAACAGCAACATAATATGGGTAATAATATAAGTTATATTTTGAATAACGAGAGTATTAGAAACATTAATTATAGTGCTATCGAAAACAGCAACATAATATGGGTAATAATTTAAGTTATTTTTTGAATAACAAGAGTAATAGAAACATCAATTATAGTGCTATCGATAACACCAACATAATATGGGTAATAATATAAGTTATGTTTTGAATAGCAAGAGTAATGGGCATAGTAATTATAGTTCTATCGATAACAGCAACATAAAATGTGTAATAACTTAAGTTATATTGAAATTAATAAGAGTAATAGAAATATTAATTATAGTACTATCGATAACAGCGACATAATATGGGTATTAATATAAGTTATATTTTGAATAACAAGATTAATGGAAGTATTAATTATATTGCTATCAATAACACAAACATAATATGGGTAATATTATAAGTTATATTTTGAATAACGAGAGTAATAGAAACATTAATTATAGTGCTATCGATAACACCAACATAAAATGTGTAATAACGCAATTTATATTGAAGGTAATAAGAGTAATAGAAATATTAATTATAGTGCTATCTATAACAGCAACATAATATGGGTAATAATATAAGTCACATTCTGAATACCAAGAGTAATGGGCATAGTAATTATAGTTCTATCGATAACAGCAACATAACATGTGTAATAACCTAAGTTATATTGAAAATGATAAGAGTAATAGAAATATTAATTATAATGCTATCGATAACAGCAACATAATATGAGTAATAATATAAGTTCTATTTTGAATAACAAGAGTAATAGGCAAAGTAATTATAGTTCTATTTCTATTATAGTTGTATTTAAATTAATAGAAATATTAATTATACTGCTATCGATGACAGCAACATAATATGGGTAATAACCTAAGTTATATTGAAAATGATAAGTGTAATAGAAATATTAATTATACTGCTATCGATAACAGTAACATAATATGGGTAATAATAAAATTTATATTTTGAACAACAAGATTAATAGAAACATCAATTATAGTGCTATCAATAACAGCAACATAATATGGGTAATAATATAAGTTATATTTTGAATAGCAAAAGTAATGGGCATAGTAGTTATAGCTCTATCGATAACAGCAACATAATATGTGCAATAACCTCAGTTGTATAGAAAATAACAGGAGTAATAGAAACATTAATTATAGTGCTATGGATAATACCAACATAATATGGGAAATAATATAAGTTATGTTTTGAATAACAAGAGTAATGGGCATAGTAATTATAGTTCTATCGATAACACCAACATAATATGGGTAATAATATTAGTTATATTTTGAATAACAAGAGTAATGGGCATAGTAATTATAGTTCTATCGATAACAGCAACATAAAATGTGCAATAACCTAAGTTATATTGAAGATAATAAGAGTAATAGAAATATTAATTATAGTGCTATCGATAACAGCAACATAATATGGGTAATAATATAAGTTATGTTTTGTATAACAAGAGTAATGGTCATAGTAATTATAGTTCTATCGATAACAGCAACATAAAATGTGTAATAACCTAAGTTATATTGAAAATGATAAGAGTAATAGAAATATTAATTATAATGCTATCGATAACAGCAACATAATATGGGTAATAATATAAGTTATATTTTGAATAACAAGAGTAATAGAAACATTAATTATAGTGCTATCGATAACAGCAACATAATATGGGTAATAATATAAGTTATATTTTGAATAACAAGATTAATGGAAACATCAATTATAGTGCTATCGATAACAGCAACATAATATGGGTAATAATACAAGTTATAGTTTGAATAGCAAAAGTAATGGGCATAGTAATTATAGTTCTATCGATAACAGCAACATAAAATGTGTAATAACCTAATTTATATTGAAGATAATAAGAGTAATAGAAATATTAATTATAGTGCTATCTATAACAGCAACATAATATGGGTAATAATATGAGTTATATTTTGAATAACAAGAGTAATGGGCCTAGTAATTATAGTTCTATCGATAACAGCAACATAAAATGTGTAATAACCTAAGTTATATTGAAAATGATAAGAGTAATAGAAATATTAATTATAGTGCTATCGATAACAGCAACATAATATGGGTAATAACCTAAGTTATATTGAAAATGATAAGAGTAATAGAAATATTAATTATAATGCTATCGATAACAGCAACATAATATGAGTAATAATATAAGTTCTATTTTGAATAACAAGAGTAATAGGCAAAGTAATTATAGTTCTATTTCTATTATAGTTGTATTTAAATTAATAGAAATATTAATTATACTGCTATCGATGACAGCAACATAATATGGGTAATAATATAAGTTATATTTTGAATAACAAGAGTAATAGAAACATTAATTATAGTGGTATCGATAACAGCAACATAATATGTGCAATAACCTCAGTTATATAGAAAATAACAAGAGTAATAGAAACATTAATTATAGTGCTATGGATAACACCAACATAATATGGGAAATAATATAAGTTATGTTTTGAATAACAAGAGTAATGGGCATAGTAATTATAGTGCTATCGATAACAGCAACATAATATGGGTAATAATATAAGTTATGTTTTGTATAACAAGAGTAATGGTCATAGTAATTATAGTTCTATCGATAACAGCAACATAAAATGTGTAATAACCTAAGTTATATTGAAAATGATAAGAGTAATAGAAACATTAATTATAGTGCTATCGATAACACCAACATAATATGGGTAATAATATAAGTTATGTTTTGAATAACAAGAGTAATGGGCATAGTAATTATAGTTCTATCGATAACAGCAACATAAAATGTGTAATAACCTAATTTATATTGATGATAATAAGAGTAATAGAAATATTAATTATAGTGCTATCTATAATAGCAACATAATATTGGTAATAATATGAGTTATATTTTGAATAACAAGAGTAATAGAAACATTAATTATAGTGCTATCGATAACAGCAACATAATATGTGCAATAACCTCAGTTGTATAGAAAATAACAAGAGTAATAGAAACATTAATTATAGTGCTATGGATAATACCAACATAATATGGGAAATAATATAAGTTATGTTTTGAATAACAAGAGTAATGGGCATAGTAATTATAGTTCTATCGATAACACCAACATAATATGGGTAATAATATTAGTTATATTTTGAATAACAAGAGTAATGGGCATAGTAATTATAGTTCTATCGATAACAGCAACATAAAATGTGCAATAACCTAAGTTATATTGAAGATAATAAGGGTAATAGAAATATTAATTATAGTGCTATCGATAACAGCAACATAATATGGGTAATAATATAAGTTATGTTTTGTATAACAAGAGTAATGGTCATAGTAATTATAGTTCTATCGATAACAGCAACATAAAATGTGTAATAACTTAAGTTATATTGAAATTGATAAGAGTAATAGAAATATTAATTATAGTACTATCGATAACAGCGACATAATATGGGTATTAATATAAGTTATATTTTGAATAACAAGATTAATGGAAGTATTAATTATATTGCTATCAATAACACAAACATAATATGGGTAATATTATAAGTTATATTTTGAATAACGAGAGTAATAGAAACATTAATTATAGTGCTATCGATAACACCAACATAAAATGTGTAATAACGCAATTTATATTGAAGGTAATAAGAGTAATAGAAATATTAATTATAGTGCTATCTATAACAGCAACATAATATGGGTAATAATATAAGTCACATTCTGAATACCAAGAGTAATGGGCATAGTAATTATAGTTCTATCGATAACAGCAACATAACATGTGTAATAACCTAAGTTATATTGAAAATGATAAGAGTAATAGAAATATTAATTATAATGCTATCGATAACAGCAACATAATATGAGTAATAATATAAGTTCTATTTTGAATAACAAGAGTAATAGGCAAAGTAATTATAGTTCTATTTCTATTATAGTTGTATTTAAATTAATAGAAATATTAATTATACTGCTATCGATGACAGCAACATAATATGGGTAATAACCTAAGTTATATTGAAAATGATAAGTGTAATAGAAATATTAATTATACTGCTATCGATAACAGCAACATAATATGGGTAATAATATAAGTTATATTTTGAATAACGAGAGTATTAGAAACATTAATTATAGTGCTATCGAAAACAGCAACATAATATGGGTAATAATTTAAGTTATTTTTTGAATAACAAGAGTAATAGAAACATCAATTATAGTGCTATCGATAACACCAACATAATATGGGTAATAATATAAGTTATGTTTTGAATAGCAAGAGTAATGGGCATAGTAATTATAGTTCTATCGATAACAGCAACATAAAATGTGTAATAACTTAAGTTATATTGAAATTAATAAGAGTAATAGAAATATTAATTATAGTACTATCGATAACAGCGACATAATATGGGTATTAATATAAGTTATATTTTGAATAACAAGATTAATGGAAGTATTAATTATATTGCTATCAATAACACAAACATAATATGGGTAATATTATAAGTTATATTTTGAATAACGAGAGTAATAGAAACATTAATTATAGTGCTATCGATAACACCAACATAAAATGTGTAATAACGCAATTTATATTGAAGGTAATAAGAGTAATAGAAATATTAATTATAGTGCTATCTATAACAGCAACATAATATGGGTAATAATATAAGTCACATTCTGAATACCAAGAGTAATGGGCATAGTAATTATAGTTCTATCGATAACAGCAACATAACATGTGTAATAACCTAAGTTATATTGAAAATGATAAGAGTAATAGAAATATTAATTATAATGCTATCGATAACAGCAACATAATATGAGTAATAATATAAGTTCTATTTTGAATAACAAGAGTAATAGGCAAAGTAATTATAGTTCTATTTCTATTATAGTTGTATTTAAATTAATAGAAATATTAATTATACTGCTATCGATGACAGCAACATAATATGGGTAATAACCTAAGTTATATTGAAAATGATAAGTGTAATAGAAATATTAATTATACTGCTATCGATAACAGTAACATAATATGGGTAATAATAAAATTTATATTTTGAACAACAAGATTAATAGAAACATCAATTATAGTGCTATCAATAACAGCAACATAATATGGGTAATAATATAAGTTATATTTTGAATAGCAAAAGTAATGGGCATAGTAGTTATAGCTCTATCGATAACAGCAACATAATATGTGCAATAACCTCAGTTGTATAGAAAATAACAGGAGTAATAGAAACATTAATTATAGTGCTATGGATAATACCAACATAATATGGGAAATAATATAAGTTATGTTTTGAATAACAAGAGTAATGGGCATAGTAATTATAGTTCTATCGATAACACCAACATAATATGGGTAATAATATTAGTTATATTTTGAATAACAAGAGTAATGGGCATAGTAATTATAGTTCTATCGATAACAGCAACATAAAATGTGCAATAACCTAAGTTATATTGAAGATAATAAGAGTAATAGAAATATTAATTATAGTGCTATCGATAACAGCAACATAATATGGGTAATAATATAAGTTATGTTTTGTATAACAAGAGTAATGGTCATAGTAATTATAGTTCTATCGATAACAGCAACATAAAATGTGTAATAACCTAAGTTATATTGAAAATGATAAGAGTAATAGAAATATTAATTATAATGCTATCGATAACAGCAACATAATATGGGTAATAATATAAGTTATATTTTGAATAACAAGAGTAATAGAAACATTAATTATAGTGCTATCGATAACAGCAACATAATATGGGTAATAATATAAGTTATATTTTGAATAACAAGATTAATGGAAACATCAATTATAGTGCTATCGATAACAGCAACATAATATGGGTAATAATACAAGTTATAGTTTGAATAGCAAAAGTAATGGGCATAGTAATTATAGTTCTATCGATAACAGCAACATAAAATGTGTAATAACCTAATTTATATTGAAGATAATAAGAGTAATAGAAATATTAATTATAGTGCTATCTATAACAGCAACATAATATGGGTAATAATATGAGTTATATTTTGAATAACAAGAGTAATGGGCCTAGTAATTATAGTTCTATCGATAACAGCAACATAAAATGTGTAATAACCTAAGTTATATTGAAAATGATAAGAGTAATAGAAATATTAATTATAGTGCTATCGATAACAGCAACATAATATGGGTAATAACCTAAGTTATATTGAAAATGATAAGAGTAATAGAAATATTAATTATAATGCTATCGATAACAGCAACATAATATGAGTAATAATATAAGTTCTATTTTGAATAACAAGAGTAATAGGCAAAGTAATTATAGTTCTATTTCTATTATAGTTGTATTTAAATTAATAGAAATATTAATTATACTGCTATCGATGACAGCAACATAATATGGGTAATAATATAAGTTATATTTTGAATAACAAGAGTAATAGAAACATTAATTATAGTGGTATCGATAACAGCAACATAATATGTGCAATAACCTCAGTTATATAGAAAATAACAAGAGTAATAGAAACATTAATTATAGTGCTATGGATAACACCAACATAATATGGGAAATAATATAAGTTATGTTTTGAATAACAAGAGTAATGGGCATAGTAATTATAGTGCTATCGATAACAGCAACATAATATGGGTAATAATATAAGTTATGTTTTGTATAACAAGAGTAATGGTCATAGTAATTATAGTTCTATCGATAACAGCAACATAAAATGTGTAATAACCTAAGTTATATTGAAAATGATAAGAGTAATAGAAACATTAATTATAGTGCTATCGATAACACCAACATAATATGGGTAATAATATAAGTTATGTTTTGAATAACAAGAGTAATGGGCATAGTAATTATAGTTCTATCGATAACAGCAACATAAAATGTGTAATAACCTAATTTATATTGATGATAATAAGAGTAATAGAAATATTAATTATAGTGCTATCTATAATAGCAACATAATATTGGTAATAATATGAGTTATATTTTGAATAACAAGAGTAATAGAAACATTAATTATAGTGCTATCGATAACAGCAACATAATATGTGCAATAACCTCAGTTGTATAGAAAATAACAAGAGTAATAGAAACATTAATTATAGTGCTATGGATAATACCAACATAATATGGGAAATAATATAAGTTATGTTTTGAATAACAAGAGTAATGGGCATAGTAATTATAGTTCTATCGATAACACCAACATAATATGGGTAATAATATTAGTTATATTTTGAATAACAAGAGTAATGGGCATAGTAATTATAGTTCTATCGATAACAGCAACATAAAATGTGCAATAACCTAAGTTATATTGAAGATAATAAGGGTAATAGAAATATTAATTATAGTGCTATCGATAACAGCAACATAATATGGGTAATAATATAAGTTATGTTTTGTATAACAAGAGTAATGGTCATAGTAATTATAGTTCTATCGATAACAGCAACATAAAATGTGTAATAACCTAAGTTATATTGAAAATGATAAGAGTAATAGAAATATTAATTATAATGCTATCGATAACAGCAACATAATATGAGTAATAATATAAGTTGTATTTTGAATAACAAGAGTAATAGGCATAGTAATTATAGTTCTATTTCTATTATAGTTCTATTCTAATTTATAGAATTATTAATTATACAGCTATCGATAACAGCAACATAATATGGGTAATAATACAAGTTATAGTTTGAATAGCAAAAGTAATGGGCATAGTAATTATAGTTCTATCGATAACAGCAACATAAAATGTGTAATAACCTAATTTATATTGAAGATAATAAGAGTAATAGAAATATTAATTATAGTGCTATCTATAACAGCAACATAATATGGGTAATAATATGAGTTATATTTTGAATAACAAGAGTAATGGGCATAGTAATTATAGTTCTATCGATAACAGCAACATAAAATGTGTAATAACCTAAGTTATATTGAAAATGATAAGAGTAATAGAAATATTAATTGTAGTGCTATCGATAACAGCAACATAATATGGGTAATAATATAAGTTATATTTTGAATAACGAGAGTAATAGAAACATTAATTATAGTGCTATCGATAACACCAACATAAAATGTGTAATAACGTAATTTATATTGAAGGTAATAAGAGTAATAGAAATATTAATTATAGTGCTATCTATAACAGCAACATAATATGGGTAATAATATAAGTCATATTCTGAATACCAAGAGTAATGGGCATAGTAATTATAGTTCTATCGATAACAGCAACATAAAATGTGTAATAACCTAAGTTATATTGAAAATAATAAGAGTAATAGAAATATTAATTATAGTACTATCGATAACAGCGACATAATATGGGTAATAATATAAGTTATATTTTGAATAACAAGATTAATAGAAGTATTAATTATATTGCTATCAATAACACAAACATAATATGGGTAATATTATAAGTTATATTTTGAATAACAAGAGTAATAGAAACATTAATTATAGTGCTATCGATAACAGCAACATAATATGGGTAATAATATAATTTATATTTTGAATAACAAGAGTAATAGAAACATTAATTATAGTGCTATCGATAACAGCCACATAATATGGGTAATAATATAAGTTATATTTTGAATAACAAGATTAATAGAAACATCAATTATAGTGCTATCGATAACAGCAACATAATATGGGTAATAATATAAGTTATAGTTTGAATAGCAAAAGTAATGGGCATAGTAGTTATAGCTCTATCGATAACAGCAACATAATATGTGCAATAACCTCAGTTATATTGAAAATAATAAGAGTAATAGAAATATTAATTATAGTGCTATCTATAACAGCAACATAATATGGGTAATAATATGAGTTATATTTTGAATAACAAGAATAATGGACATAGTAATTATAGTTCTATCGATAACAGCAACATAAAATGTGTAATAACCTAAGTTATATTGAAAATGATAAGAGTAATAGAAATATTAATTATAGTGCTGTCGATGACAGCAACATAATGTGGGTAATAATATAAGTTATATTTTGAATAACGAGAGTAATAGAAACATTAATTATAGTGCTATGGATAACACCAACATAATATGGGAAATAATATAAGTTATGTTTTGAATAACAAGAGTAATGGGCATAGTAATTATAGTGCTATCGATAACAGCAACATAATATGGGTAATAATATAAGTTATGTTTTGTATAACAAGAGTAATGGTCATAGTAATTATAGTTCTATCGATAACAGCAACATAAAATGTGTAATAACCTAAGTTATATTGAAAATGATAAGAGTAATAGAAACATTAATTATAGTGCTATCGATAACACCAACATAATATGGGTAATAATATAAGTTATGTTTTGAATAACAAGAGTAATGGGCATAGTAATTATAGTTCTATCGATAACAGCAACATAAAATGTGTAATAACCTAATTTATATTGATGATAATAAGAGTAATAGAAATATTAATTATAGTGCTATCTATAATAGCAACATAATATTGGTAATAATATGAGTTATATTTTGAATAACAAGAGTAATAGAAACATTAATTATAGTGCTATCGATAACAGCAACATAATATGTGCAATAACCTCAGTTGTATAGAAAATAACAAGAGTAATAGAAACATTAATTATAGTGCTATGGATAATACCAACATAATATGGGAAATAATATAAGTTATGTTTTGAATAACAAGAGTAATGGGCATAGTAATTATAGTTCTATCGATAACACCAACATAATATGGGTAATAATATTAGTTATATTTTGAATAACAAGAGTAATGGGCATAGTAATTATAGTTCTATCGATAACAGCAACATAAAATGTGCAATAACCTAAGTTATATTGAAGATAATAAGGGTAATAGAAATATTAATTATAGTGCTATCGATAACAGCAACATAATATGGGTAATAATATAAGTTATGTTTTGTATAACAAGAGTAATGGTCATAGTAATTATAGTTCTATCGATAACAGCAACATAAAATGTGTAATAACCTAAGTTATATTGAAAATGATAAGAGTAATAGAAATATTAATTATAATGCTATCGATAACAGCAACATAATATGAGTAATAATATAAGTTGTATTTTGAATAACAAGAGTAATAGGCATAGTAATTATAGTTCTATTTCTATTATAGTTCTATTCTAATTTATAGAATTATTAATTATACAGCTATCGATAACAGCAACATAATATGGGTAATAATACAAGTTATAGTTTGAATAGCAAAAGTAATGGGCATAGTAATTATAGTTCTATCGATAACAGCAACATAAAATGTGTAATAACCTAATTTATATTGAAGATAATAAGAGTAATAGAAATATTAATTATAGTGCTATCTATAACAGCAACATAATATGGGTAATAATATGAGTTATATTTTGAATAACAAGAGTAATGGGCATAGTAATTATAGTTCTATCGATAACAGCAACATAAAATGTGTAATAACCTAAGTTATATTGAAAATGATAAGAGTAATAGAAATATTAATTGTAGTGCTATCGATAACAGCAACATAATATGGGTAATAATATAAGTTATATTTTGAATAACGAGAGTAATAGAAACATTAATTATAGTGCTATCGATAACACCAACATAAAATGTGTAATAACGTAATTTATATTGAAGGTAATAAGAGTAATAGAAATATTAATTATAGTGCTATCTATAACAGCAACATAATATGGGTAATAATATAAGTCATATTCTGAATACCAAGAGTAATGGGCATAGTAATTATAGTTCTATCGATAACAGCAACATAAAATGTGTAATAACCTAAGTTATATTGAAAATAATAAGAGTAATAGAAATATTAATTATAGTACTATCGATAACAGCGACATAATATGGGTAATAATATAAGTTATATTTTGAATAACAAGATTAATAGAAGTATTAATTATATTGCTATCAATAACACAAACATAATATGGGTAATATTATAAGTTATATTTTGAATAACAAGAGTAATAGAAACATTAATTATAGTGCTATCGATAACAGCAACATAATATGGGTAATAATATAATTTATATTTTGAATAACAAGAGTAATAGAAACATTAATTATAGTGCTATCGATAACAGCCACATAATATGGGTAATAATATAAGTTATATTTTGAATAACAAGATTAATAGAAACATCAATTATAGTGCTATCGATAACAGCAACATAATATGGGTAATAATATAAGTTATAGTTTGAATAGCAAAAGTAATGGGCATAGTAGTTATAGCTCTATCGATAACAGCAACATAATATGTGCAATAACCTCAGTTATATTGAAAATAATAAGAGTAATAGAAATATTAATTATAGTGCTATCTATAACAGCAACATAATATGGGTAATAATATGAGTTATATTTTGAATAACAAGAATAATGGACATAGTAATTATAGTTCTATCGATAACAGCAACATAAAATGTGTAATAACCTAAGTTATATTGAAAATGATAAGAGTAATAGAAATATTAATTATAGTGCTGTCGATGACAGCAACATAATGTGGGTAATAATATAAGTTATATTTTGAATAACGAGAGTAATAGAAACATTAATTATAGTGCTATCGATAACACCAACATAAAATGTGTAATAACGTAATTTATATTGAAGGTAATAAGAGTAATAGAAATATTAATTATAGTGCTATCTATAACAGTAACATAATATGGGTAATAATATAAGTCATATTCTGAATACCAAGAGTAATGGGCATAGTAATTATAGTTCTATCGATAACAGCAACATAAAATGTGTAATAACCTAAGTTATATTGAAAATCATAAGAGTAATAGAAATATTAATTATAATGCTATCGATAGCAGCAACATAATATGAGTAATAATATAAGTTCTATTTTGAATAACAAGAGTAATAGGCATAGTAATTATAGTTCTATTTCTATTATAGTTGTATTCAAATTAATAGAAATATTAATTATACTGCTATCGATAGCAGCCACATAATATGGGTAATAATATAAGTTATATTTTGAATAACAAGAGTAATAGAAACATTAATTATAGTGCTATCGATAACAGCAACATAATTTGGGTAATAATATAAGTTATATTTTGAATAACGAGAGTAATAGAAACATTAATTATAGTGCTATCGATAACACCAACATAAAATGTGTAATAACGTAATTTATATTGAAGATAATAAGAGTAATAGAAATATTAATTATAGTGCTATCTATAACAGCAACATAATATGGGTAATAATATAAGTCATATTCTGAATACCAAGAGAAATGGGCATAGTAATAATAGGTCTATCGATAACAGCAACATAAAATGTGTAATAACCTAAGTTATATTGAAAATGATAAGAGTAATAGAAATATTAATTATAATGCTATCGATAACAGCAACATAATATGAGTAATAATATAAGTTCTATTTTGAATAACAAGAGTAATAGGCACAGTAATTATAGTTCTATTTCTATTATAGTTCTATTCTAATTAATAGAAATATTAATTATACTGCTATCGATAGCAGCAACATAATATGGGTAATAATATAAGTTATATTTTGAATAACAAGAGTAATAGGCATAGTAATTATAGTTCTATTTCTATTATAGTTGTATTCAAATTAATAGAAATATTAATTATACTGCTATCGATAGCAGCAACATAATATGGGTAATAATATAAGTTATATTTTGAATAACAAGAGTAATAGAAACATTAATTATAGTGCTATCGATAACAGCAACATAATTTGGGTAATAATATAAGTTATATTTTGAATAGCGAGAGTAATAGAAACATTAATTATAGTGCTATCGAAAACAGCAACATAATATTGGTAATAATATAAGTTATATCTTGAATAACAAGATTAATAGAAACATCAATTATAGTGCTATCGATAACACCAACATAACATGGGTAATAATATAAGTTATGTTTTGAATAACAAGAGCAATGGGCATAGTAATTATAGTTCTATCGATAACAGCAACATAAAATGTGTAATAACCTAATTTATATTGAAGATAATAAGAGTAATAGAAATATTAATTATATTGCTATCTATAACAGCAACATAATATGGGTAATAATATAAGTTATATTTTGAATAACAAGAGTAATAGGCATAGTAATTATAGTTCTAACGATAACAGCAACATAAAATGTGTAATAACCTAAGTTATATTGAAAATCATAAGAGTAATAGAAATATTAATTATAATGCTATCGATAGCAGCAACATAATATGAGTAATAATATAGGTTCTATTTTGAATAAGAAGAGTAATAGGCATAGTAATTATAGTTCTATCGATAACACCAACATAATATGGGTAATAATATTAGTTATATTTTGAATAACAAGAGTAATGGGCATAGTAATTATAGTTCTATCGATAACAGCAACATAAAATGTGCAATAACCTAAGTTATATTGAAGATAATAAGAGTAATAGAAATATTAATTATAGTGCTATCGATAACAGCAACATAATATGGGTAATAATATAAGTTATGTTTTGTAAAACAAGAGTAATGGTCATAGTAATTATAGTTCTATCGATAACAGCAACATAAAATGTGTAATAACCTAATTTATATTGAAGATAATAAGAGTAATAGAAATATTAATTATAGTGCTATCTATAACAGCAACATAATATGGGTAATAATATGAGTTATATTTTGAATAACAAGAGTAATGGGCATAGTAATTATAGTTCTATCGATAACAGCAACATAAAATGTGTAATAACCTAAGTTATATTGAAAATGATAAGAGTAATAGAAATATTAATTATAGTGCTATCGATAACAGCAACATAATATGGGTAATAGTATAAGTTATATTTTGAATAACGAGAGTAATAGAAACATTAATTATAGTGCTATCGATAACACCAACATAAAATGTGTAATAACGTAATTTATATTGAAGGTAATAAGAGTAATAGAAATATTAATTATAGTGCTATCTATAACAGCAACATAATATGGGTAATAATATAAGTCATATTCTGAATACCAAGAGTAATGGGCATAGTAATTATAGTTCTATCGATAACAGCAACATAAAATGTGTAATAACCTAAGTTATATTGAAAATGATAAGATTAATAGAAATATTAATTATAATGCTATCGATAGCAGCAACATAATATGAGTAATAATATAAGTTCTATTTCGAATAACAAGAGTAATAGGCATAGTAATTATAGTTCTATTTCTATTATAGTTGTATTCAAATTAATTTAAATATTAATTATACTGCTATCGATAACAGCAACATAATATGGGTAATAATATAAGTTATATTTTGAATAACAAGAGTAATAGAAACATTAATTATAGTGCTATCGATAACAGCAACATAATATGGGTAATAATATAAGTTATATTTTGAATAACGAGAGTAATAGAAACATTAATTATAGTGCTATCGAAAACAGCAACATAATATGGGTAATAATATAAGTTATATTTTGAATAACAAGATTAATAGAAACATCAATTATAATGCTATCGATAGCGCCAACATAATATGTGTAATAATATAAGTTATGTTTTGAATAACAAGAGTAATGGGCATAGTAATTATAGTTCTATCGATAACAGCAACATAAAATGTGTAATAACCTAATTTATATTGAAGATAATAAAAGTAATATAAATATTAATTATAGTGCTATCTATAACAGCAACATAATATGAGTAATAATATAAGTTATATTTTGAATAACAAGAGTAATGGGCATAGTAATTATAGTTCTATCGATAACACCAACATAATATGGGTAATAATATTAGTTATATTTTGAATAACAAGAGTAATGGGCATAGTAATTATAGTTCTATCGATAACAGCAACATAAAATGTGTAATAACCTAAGTTATATTGGAAATGATAAGAGTAATAGAAATATTAATTATAATGCTATCGATAACAGCAACATAATATGAGTAATAATATAAGTTCTATTTTGAATAACAAGAGTAATAGGCATAGTAATTATAGTTCTATTTCGATTATAGTTCTATTCTAATTAATAGAATTATTAATTATACAGCTATCGATAACAGCAACATAATATGGGTAATAATATAAGTTATAGTTTGAATAGCAAAAGTAATGGGCATAGTAGTTATAGCTCTATCGATAACAGCAACATAAAATGTGTAATAACCTAAGTTATATTGAAAATAATAAGAGTAATAGAAATATTATAGTACTATCGATAACAGCGACATAATATGGGTAATGATATAAGTTATATTTTGAATAACAAGATTAATAGAAGTATTAATTATAGTGCTATCAATAGCACCAACATAATATGGGTAATATTATAAGTTATATTTTGAATTACAAGAGTAATAGAAACATTAATTATAGTGCTATCGATAACAGCAGCATAATATGTGCAATAACCTCAGTTATATTGAAAATAACAAGAGTAATAGAAACATCAATTATAGTGCTATCGAAAACAGCAACATAATATTGGTAATAATATAAGTTATATCTTGAATAACAAGATTAATAGAAACATCAATTATAGTGCTATCGATAACACCAACATAACATGCGTAATAATATAAGTTATGTTTTGAATAACAAGAGTAATGGGCATAGTAATTATAGTTCTATCGATAACAGCAACATAAAATGTGTAATAACCTAATTTATATTGAAGATAATAAGAGTAATAGAAATATTAATTACAGTGCTATCTATAACAGCAGCATAATATGAGTAATAATATAAGTTATATTTTGAATAACAAGAGTAATGGGCATAGTAATTATAGTTCTATCGATAACAGCAACATAAAATGTGTAATAACCTAATTTATATTGAAGATAATAAGAGTAATAGAAATATTAATTATAGTGCTATCTATAACAGCAACATAATATGGGTAATAATATAAGTTATATTTTGAATAACAAGAGTAATAGGCATAGTAATTATAGTTCTATCGATAACAGCAGCATAAAATGTGTAATTACCTAAGTTATATTGAAAATGATAAGAGTAGCAGAAATATTAATTATAGTGCTATCGATAACAGCAACATAATATGGGTAAGAATATAAGTTATATTTTGAATAACGAGAGTAACAGAAACATTAATTATAGTGCTATCGATGACACCAACATAAAATGTGTAATAACGTAATTTATATTGAAGGTAATAAGAGTAATAGAAATATTAATTATAGTGCTATCTATAACAGCAACATAATATGGGTAATAATATAAGTTATATTTTGAATAGCAAAAGTAATGGGCATAGTAGTTATAGCTCTATCGATAACAGCAACATAAAATGTGTAATAACCTAAGTTATATTGAAAATAATAAAAGTAATAGAAATATTAATTATAGTACTATCGATAACAGCGACATAATATGGGTAATAATATAAGTTATATTTTGAATAACAAGATTAATAGAAGTATTAATTATAGTGCTATCGATAACACCAACATAAAATGTGTAATAACGTAATTTATATTGAAGATAATAAGAGTAATAGAAATATTAATTATAGTGCTATCTATAACAGCAACATAATATGGGTAATAATATAAGTCATATTCTGAATACCAAGAGTAATGGGCATAGTAATAATAGTTCTTTCGATAACAGCAACATAAAATGTGTAATAACCTAAGTTATATTGAAAATGATAAGAGTAATAGAAATATTAATTATAATGCTATCGATAACAGCAACATAATATGAGTAATAATATAAGTTCTATTTTGAATAACAGGAGTAATAGGCATAGTAATTATAGTTCTATTTCTATTATAGTTGTATTCAAATTAATAGAAATATTAATTATACTGCTATCGATAACAGCAACATAAAATGTGTAATAACCTAATTTATATTGAAGATAATAAAAGTAATAGAAATATTAATTATAGTACTATCGATAACAGCGACATAATATGGGTAATAATATAAGTTATATTTTGAATAACAAGATTAATAGAAGTATTAATTATAGTGCTATCAATAACACCAACATAATATGGGTAATATTATAAGTTATATTTTGAATAATAAGAGTAATATAAACATTAATTATAGTGCTATCGATAACAGCAACATAATATGTGCAATAACCTCAGTTATATTGAAAATAACAAGAGTAATAGAAACATTAATTATAGTGCTATCGATAACACCAACATAATATGGGTAATAATATAAGTTATGTTTTGAATAACAAGAGTAATGGGCATAGTAATTATAGTTCTATCGATAACAGCAACATAAAATGTGCAATAACCTAAGTTATATTGAAAATAATAAGAGTAATAGAAATGCTAATTATAATGCTATCTATAACAGCTGACAGAGTTTAACGCTTGTTAATATTTAATATATATAATGTTTATTAAATGTAAGGATGTCACTATAATTAATAGATATAAAATTGAAGACGAGCTGGTGCACTTTGCGCGTGCATCGTCGGTAGCCGAACTCGGCAGGAAGCGCGGATTAAGCGTAATGCCATGATTTTTAAGAAAGCCAAAATCCGATAATGGGGACCTCTGGTGGCGAACTGGGAAGCTATAGACAAGGATAGATAGATCCTTGTCTCTCCAACGTATCTTTCTTTTCACGAGGCGTGGCAAAATTCGTTTTCTGGCACGCGCGGCGAAACGATGGTGCCGTAGCAAGGTCGGCGGGCGCCCGCGGCATCGTTTTTAAAAAAATTTTTATATGCGGATGTATGCACATGTAATTTTTTGTTGCAATTTTAGAGAAATAAAGGAATATATTGTTAATAATCGTTTATAGTTGTTAGTTTGTTTTTTCAGCAAATTAGTCATTTTTTCACGTACAACTGATTCTAAATGTGGCTGCGATGGACGTTCGGCGCAGGATATGTGAATAATTTGTTTATTATTTAGTCTGAAATCATATATGCTAAACTGGTTCGAAGAAGATACCGTATCGCATGAAATATAAGATGTATATACATTTGCACGTTCCTCGGAAGAAATAACGCAGATATAAGAGAAAAATCGATTGCTACTACGAGACGAAATAGTTAGTTGTATTAAAAATAGAAGAGACAAAAATGTATAAATAAAGCATATGCGTAATAAAAAGACTTTTTTAATAAAATGCACTGTTTGTAATAATTACCATAACTCTACATATTTTGTAAGATAGATATAGATTTAATGATAAAAGAATGTTACATACAAAAATAATTTATGTGATTGCTTTAATACTATTCCTGCAAGAGAAAAATATTCAAAGGTCAGGTATAAGAAATAAAATCCGTATAGACGTTGAACTGTGTTTATTTCGCCAAATGACACTTCTAGTCAAGAATGAGTCGGCTGACAATGTTTTACCACATGGCCTGGCCTTTTCAAAAGCAGCGCTTCAACCTTCGGGTTAACGAAAAACTTTAATAAGGAGAAAGTACATTGTCAAAGCGCACGTGTTGAAATGCACATTTTTTTCTTTAGAATTTTCTAACAGTCTGTCTTTTATGCTTGAGTACCTACGTTTATATTTTACAAGGAAATACGAAGTCACAAAAAAAGACGATCACAATACATTTTGTTGTATGTAATATACATTTATAAAGTCACGCTTTATTTCGGTATCAAGTATGCGCTATATTTTATCGAAACGAGTTATACAATATATTACCATAGAATATTATAGATTTTCAAACATTCATTCAAAATTGTACTAATTATGTTGTACATTTTAATAGAGAAAGAATTTGGAATTTAACATAATACAAACTGATGTTACAATTATCGATAATTTTTACATTGGTCCTTTCAACGTTTTAAATGTAATCCACCCACCGCGTTTTCCTTGCCTACCGATTCGCATTCTTCTGTCTCATTCTCTCGCTCTTTCCTCATTCACTTTCGCTGTTGCTTCTTTTCAATGCAGCTGTTACAATGGCCCTCTTAAATGTGCTGATTGTAGCCGTATATTTCTTTAAATATCTGTAAAAATAAAATCTACTACGCAGATTGCATAGATGCATTAGTACAATATTATTTTAACCCTTTGCACTCCTTAATTTCTATTACCTACCAATTCCTTCATTTACAAAATAGATAAGAAAAAATGTCCTCAATAAAATATGTTATAACAGTGTGGTGTATGTAACAAATACATTTTTCATTTATTATAAATAGTAAATAAATGAAAATGTATACACTCAACCAA
The DNA here is from genome assembly GCF_050947335.1 of Megachile rotundata. NCBI lineage: Eukaryota > Metazoa > Arthropoda > Insecta > Hymenoptera > Megachilidae > Megachile > Megachile rotundata. Next base: position 144,907 of record NW_027473443.1, on the reverse strand, counting down.
TCTATTTATCTGAATTATATATATGATTCAAGAAAAATGTGATGTCGAGCCACACTCGACATAGGAGTGCAAAGGGTTAAACAGCGTTTTAAATTTACAGAATTGAAAACATTGTACGTTTTATTACTACAGAAATTAAGGTTTAACATCTACTACTAAAAATATAGCACGCAGTATAAAAAATGCTGTAAGAAAATATAACATGAATTTTAAAAATTTGTACTGTATATTGCTATACGTACGTACTTCTTCAATTTTTTTAGATGCCTGAAAACATTGTGATATCTTTGAATTATTTGTTTATCGTGTATGTATTCCACTTCCTCCGGTGTTAGACGACATATTGTAATAATAATTTGTTAAATATCTTACCGATAGTGCTGAAATATGTTTACATTTTCCTTTTCTTAACATATCCACCGCGTGGTTTAATTTTTGCATTTCCGTGTCGTGGCATCCTAGCTATATAATCATGTTTACAAATGTTTACGTTAGTCTTGAGAAGGCAACAGACCTCACTTCAGCGATGCAGTCATTGCAAACTGTCAGAGAAAAGACCCACAAACTCTACGCACGCAACGCAAAAAAACACATATATTTCTTTCAGAAAGTTGAATAAATAAATTGATAATTTAGTAATATTATAATACATTACCTTCATATTAATACTGAAACTTATGAACGATTTTGGTTAACAATAAAAACATATAATATGTATAAAAAATTACAAAAGCTAGAAAATGTAAGAAAATAACAAGAAAATGTAAGCGCCCACATACTTTTGAGCGATAGTGTACGTACTTATGTACTGTACATTGTTGTACGTACTTTTGTACTGTACATTGCTATATACGTACTTATGTACTGTATAATATTGTTGTACGTACTTTTGTACTGTATAGTATTGTTATATACGTACTTATGTACTGTACATTGTTGTACGTACTTTTGTACTGTATATTGCTATATACATACTTATGTACTGTATAATATTGTTATACGTACTTTTGTACTGTATAATATTGTTATATACGTACTTATGTACTGTACATTGTTGTACGTACTTTTGTACTGTATATTGCTATATACGTACTTATGTACTGTATAATATTGTTATACGTACTTTTGTACTGTATATTTTTATATCTGCTTATTACTGTAAAAATATGATTAAATCAATGTTACAAAAATATTGCAGTAATAAGCAGAATGTGCCCACCACCTCTTCCCAAGCGACTCGAAAATTGATCGAACTAGCGCAATATAATTGAAATGCAAGTTATCGCGCTTATTCGTTCAATTTCGTTTTTTTAGTCGCTTGCTGTACATTCAGACAAAATTGCGGCTCCCGAATTGGCATGTTTCTTGCCGCTCTGCTATCAATTAGTTCGGGAACCAAGCACTCCTCATAGAATTGTTTCAGCGCTGATAACATTTTCATTTGCCAAAACGTGTCATCACGCTCAACAATTGTGTGCTTGATTCCGAAAGGCGTCCATATCGCAAAGATACAATATTTTCGTTGCGTAATGTGCAATTGCCCTTGAATTTGATAATAATACCCGTGCTTTTCATTCATGCGGGTGTCATCGTTTTTATTAAAAATTCGATACATTTCTCCAACTTTATTTATTATTGCATCGGTTGGAGACATTTGTCGCGCTGCATAAGGACATTTAATTTCGACAATTGTATCCTCTCCAACAATGCCATCAGGCGACGCACCAAAATATGGGAGTTCAGAATCAATGAATAATCCGCACTCATTGATTTTGATTCCCAGAATCTCCTCCAATTCTTGTCGTGCTGAAATCTCTTTTTCTTTACCCCACTTAATTGCAAGACTCGTTAATTTAGGAGCGTAAAGAATATTTTTTATGAGATTTTTGCACGACGTGGTATCTCTTCTGCAACAAACTTTCGAAAAATTTGATGCAGTCAACAGCATTCGACGTGTATAATGCCACTGCGGGTTTGCATGCTGACCCCGCGTTACATATTCTAACACGTCTCTATTACGCTGTTGATTGAATAGCGTTTCGTAAAAATTGGCTTTCAACTGTTCGTACATGTTATCATCAATATCCGGCCGTTCGGCGTTTGGCCCATAATCTTTATCGGCTCTAAACGCATTGGCCGCATATTTTGATCTACGAATAGGTATACCGAATTCCAACGCTGCCTTAACACGTTGCGCATATTGTGCGCGCTGTCTCATTTTCCTTTTTTCAAGGTCTATTGTTCGAATTGGAGGCACTTTACCAATCGCGCAGCAAGCAGTACTCAGCGCTTTCGAAGTGTTATAATGGAGTACTGATGCTTTTACACGCGCTTGGTAAGAACCTCTTTTAGCAAAATTAATACGTTTGCCACCGATCATTTTAGCAATAACAGCATTGCAACTTTCTACAGAATTGCTGGTATAATTATATAATACGCTTTCTGCGTTATCCACAATGCGTTTCATCGCATATTCTATTTTTGCATATAATCCTGCCATTTGTAATTGGGGAACCAGATTTTCCTCGCCTTCTTTTATTTCTTCATTGGAAAAGTATGGAAGGGAGGAACAATCTTTATGTTCCCCAAAAATGTGGCTAGGAATATTAATTAAATCTTTAATCAAACCAGCAATTTTATTTTCCCAAGTTGCATCGCTGTTGCGGCGAAACGTTGCAGCTTTTGTAATATTCGTACGAAATGCTTTACTACTTTGGGCAACAATTTTTCTTAATTTTAAGAGACTTCAACCACCACTCTTACTAATTTCCTCTATTTTTTTACAAAGGTTGCGGAGAAGATGATTGATGCATTCAATCTTCTCCACAACAACATTTTTGTACGGTGGGAAATCTCTTAATTTTTTAAGAACATTACTGTCGCCATCGCCAATATATTTGTAATATATTAATCCGTACATTTCTAAGCTGCAACGAAAGCCTTCGAGGATGATGTCACTTTCCATACTGGTGGAACTCTGATTAGTTCCCCAGTTTTTATAACATTTGTGCTCGCGGACTGGAACATTTAATTGACTAGCGCGTGCGCAAATACAGCAATATTTGTTTCGCACGCTGACAAATAAAACTTTTCGCGTATAATAACCCATGAAAATAGCCGCCCCGGATGAAGAATCGTAACCGCCACTGCGGTACGATCTTTTCATCCAGGAACCGTCTGTTATCACAGGTATATATGCAATACCGTCAGTGACATCACCCCTTGCAATTGCTAATTGTCTTTCCACTTTAGCAGCCTCCTGCATTTCTTTCTCTGCAGCGGCGGCTAAAGCTTCGGACATTTCGTCGTGGCATTTGGCAAACGTATTTTTGTTCATGCATTTTATATCTACTGCAGCTAATGATTCTTCTAGTTGCGTATATCCAGTCCCCGTCAATATGGTACCCATTACGGCACCTTGATTGACATCCAATATTTCGTCAGATGTCGGTTCACTCCAAAAATCACCTTTGAAGTGACACATTCGACATTCAACGAAATATTTTGTTTTGAGACCGGAACGCATCGTTTTTGTTATGACGAGATCAGTGAACTGGCATGAATTCTGCCAATGGGCTGATAATCTTTGCAACTCCGAAAAAACATGCCCAAAGTTTACGATACTTCGTCCACTAATCTCGGCAGAACACAAACGATCTACATCAATATTACTATCTACATGCAAAACGACATTTTCGATTTCTTCGTCGATGTCGTTTTGCATTTTGCAAGCATCTACATATTCTTGATTAGATGTATCAGGTGCTGATTCCAATGTCAATGTATCGTTATTTCGAACGTCAATTTCGTCCGGACAAATGTTTTCGAATGAATTTTCAATTTCGTTTATTTGTACTGCATTATTATTATTATTATTATTATTATTATTATTATTATTATTATTATTATTATTATTATTATTATTATTTATTGAATTCATATTATTCATACATTTGTCGTCGGAGAATTCGGACGACACATTGGAATCATTATTTAATGATATAATTTGTGATTCTGATATACTTACTTGGGATTCCGATGCGTTGCCCATTCGATGCACCGATCGAATTCTGTTCCGTAACGATGTCCTTCAAGTTGATCGTGGTCTCTTCTTATTCTTATATTTTGCTCTGTCCATTTTCACCGTGCACTAATTTTCGTGTATATAAAAAAAATATACTGATTGAATTGAAAAACCTTCTCCTTTTTCGAAGTCGGTTAATAAAAATGTTTAAAAATATTTGAAATAAAGTAAAAAAAAAATAAAAAAAAAATAAATAAATAAATAAAATAAACGTATCGTGCTGAATAACGAAACGCTCCTAAGTAAAAAATTTGTTGCAGGCTGCGCTCGAGATACTCTCGATAACCTCGCCTGTAACAAACTAACGTTGCTACGATGATCGAAAGCAAAGAGCGAAAATAAACAATACACTCCCGACGAAACAATCCTAACGCAAGGGTACAATTCTGTATCCGAATATTCTTTCGATTGTGAAATTTTAGTAATACATTTTTCACATTTTCTTGAATGAAATGTCATTCGGAACATATTTATTTGTAATTTCAAACATTATGCTTACATCGTCAACATTACTGCAATAAATTATTACAAGTGCATAACTGTAATAAGTAAATTATTACATAAATTATTACAAGTACTAAGTACATGACTCGAATTTCATCGTGTTGGGTGTCATTTTAATCAGGAAAATATTAATGTCTCATTTAAATAGTAAAAAATAAAAATGTTTTATACCGTAAATACTCGATATCTACAAATCCCTCGGGTGTGAAGTATTGCATACATCGTATAGATCCTAAATTGATTGATGTTTTGCCGAATGTAGAAAAGGACAGCGAGAGAAAAAACGCAAAGAAACAATAACATTTCGGTTGGACAATCCTTATGAAAAAATGAATTTTTTTTACTTTTGATTCTTCTGAAATAAAACTTTCACCAATATATTTGTTATATTTTTCAAATTAAAATGAGACCAAACGCGGCGTAATTCGGCACATATTTCTTTGTAATTTCAAATGTTGAGCGTACATCGATGACTTTACTGCAATAAGATATTGCCAGTAAATATAACTCAAATTACACCGTGTTTAGTCTCATTTTAGTCAGAACAATGTTACGAATATGTTGATGAAAGTTATATTTACAAAAAGTCAATAATAGAAAAGTTTTACACTTTCATGCGTAGTGTCCCGAATGTTTATTGTATGTCGATGGGTCTTTCCCTTTCCCTTTAGGATCCCTCCCTTCATTCCTAGTGGTGGGGATGACTTCTCTTGTCGCTCATTTTCCGGGTGGAGGCACGAAAGAAAAATCATTTCTTGTTCAAACGTCGACAAGTACACAACAAGTAAGTACATCTCCGATATTTTTATTTATTCTTCCATTTATTTCATTTAATCTTTATTGCGGTATTTTCCATTGCGTATTAATTAAATAATCTGTTCCTCTTTTTTCAGAAAACAACAGAATACTATTAAAAATAGTAATAATAAAAATGGAACCATTTCGAGCAAACGGTAAGAATAGGATTCTTTTGCATATATTTGTAGGAGGCCAAAAGCTACGCAACACTTATGTTGCGTAGAATGGATGAAAAATATTGTACATTTATATTGAATTTTTTCGGGATAGAAGAAATATACAGACCCCGCCGGAATGGTGGCCCCAAGGGGCGTGGTGGCCCGCGCGCCCGTGGTGGGTGCCGCCGCCGCCACCACCGCTGCCACTATCGCCGCCACCACCGCTGCCACCATCGCCGCCACCACCTCCGCCACCACAGCAGCCGCCACCGCAGCCACCACCGCCGCCACCGCAGCAGCCACCACGTCCGGCGGGTCCGCTGGCGCTGCCCCCGGCGGGTCCGTTGGCGCTGCCCCCGGCGGGGCCGCCACCGCGTCCAGCAAGGCCGCCAGCGCTGCTTCCCGCGTGGCCGCCGGCGCCGCTCCCCACGTGGCCACAACAAGCGCTGCCACCCCCGCCCCCGTGCCCAGCAGCACCTACTCGTGTAAGTTGAATAACAATTCCTCGTCGCGTTTTTCTCATTAAAGTGCCACCAAACATGATATAATGCAGATCATAATTATTTGTATAGCAAGTCAAGTTGGAATGAATTCGTATCTCTGCACTAAATGTACAGTTTGCCCTAAGTGTGAAAATCCGAAAATTGTATGGTTTACTACACAAGTATGTAATTATTGTTGTAAATATATTGTGCATGGTGTCATTTTAATCAGGAAATCTAGACAAATGCAACAGTAAAAGTTTCATGAAAAAATAGTAAGAAATAAGAAAGTTACAATCTTTTCCTTTGCTTGCATTAGTATGTGTCCCACCGATATCCGATCATCGTCGTTTCGGCGACTGATCGTGTTTCATTTTTGACAGATTTCGAGGGGGATCCCCCCAGTAGTGGGGATAGAATTGTAACATTTACGGTAGAGATCTTTTTAACATTTACGGAGAGAATACTGTAGTACCTATTATATAAATGTAAAACTCCAGACCCGAAAATATTTTTACACCTCACTATTTTTATCTCATTGCAGATGAGCCGCCGCCAACGGAAGAGGATGGCGGCCGCGTTACGGCAGGCGGCCGCGTTACGGCAGGCGGCACAACTTATACCGCCAGCAGACGGGGCAACGCAGCCAGGACGGGGCCGGGGCCGGGGCCGGGGCCGGGGAATCCCCGACTTTAATTCAAAATATATTTTAATAAATCAGTTTCATTAATCACGTCTACGTTATTTGCATGTGTAACCTTATCTTAGAATTAAGTACAGTCAACCCTCCTATAACGCGGTGAGTGCGTACCGCGTTATATGGAAACTGCGTTCTAAGAGTACCGCGTTATGGGAGGGTTGACTGTAAATAAATAAGTAGAAATTAACCGTTTCACTGCGGCGCAATTTTGGAGTAATTCATCAACAGGGACGACGTGGTAGACGCATGTCGGTCGCTGCGCCGTGCAGACCATAACAGTATCCGGAAATTTAATACTATTCGTAGAACTTAAAAAACAATCATTGCAAATTGTTGAAAATAGCAAAAATAAATACAGAAATATGTCGGTAATTTGCCAATATGTCAGTAATCAAGTATGTATATTTATATACTGTCTATATGATACCGCTCGTTTCATTTAGATCCTTAAATGTTAAAATAATATCTATATAATTATTCTTTACTGGCCTCTCTGCAATTACGATATCGTACACGTATATTAAAAGATCTTGTGTTTCATTTAAAGTTCCTTCTTTGTGGTTTCTTGTTTTAAAATAAATTCATTTAGTGTTCAAATTGTATTAATTGTGTTGTCTTATATTTAATAGTTTTCAATATTATATTATAAATGTGTACTCCCGTTTCCATCAAAAATGAATTAAATATACCTATTATTGATTTATTTTAAGTAGCCTTTTATAAAAATGTAGCAAAGCTAGATCACATTCTTTGCATTCATACCTACTTTCTCGACGAATTTTATGTTTACTGCATACTGCACATTTTCGAGCAGGATTTTTTTTTAGAAGACGGATTAAAATATGTGCTGGGAAAATGCCTTTCATTAACACGTAATGGGCGTATATTTAGGTCTTTTGTATGTATCGATGAATATCTGGGGATGTATATTTACGTCTTTCGTGTATATCAATAGACTTGCCAGGACGTATATTTACGTCTTTCGTAGTGAAAGGGTTAAATAGGACAATATAGGCTAAAAACCGGAATTTAAGTAATTTTAAGTACATTCGGGATCAATAAAAATGATATATTAGGTATAGTAATAAAATTTATTTATTAATTAATTTTTACGTCGTAGTCCGTTATGTGTCGGAATGTAAGACACTCCTCCAAGTAAAGAACTGGGTGAGAGGTTAGGAGTCCTGCCTCGTAATCTGTACACTTTTGTCGCAGGTTCGAGCCCCCTCAAAGTGGTTTTTTATACCATGTCACGTTTTTCATTTTTTTTTTTTTGTAATCGTGAAATTATAAATAAATGTAGCATGTGGCGTCATCTTACAGTGCAAGCAATGCATTTTGTTAGAATAAAAAATAATTGAAAAATGCGCTTCCTTCTCCTTGTTCGTAAAATGAAAACGCGCGCGGTGTAAATTGGTGTATGAGAAAGTTATCCCGGCATTATTAATTAATCTTAAAGTTAATATGTGTATTCTTTGTGTTTAACGTTAAATAATTAATTTGTAATTGGAAGTGTGTTATTAGTTTTTGATTTTTTCCAATCCTGATTATTTAACAGTAATAATATTAAAATAAATTCAGTGTTTTTAAATAATTGTTATTTACAAGATATAAAACATCTGCAATTAATAGCATACATGTACAATAATATTTAATACATGTAATAGAGATCCTAATCACGTACAATATTAATTACGTATTATGAAAATAAAAATCGAAATAGTGAGGCAGGTTATGACTGTTCATGTGTTGTGTACAAATGCAATTCCCCTTCCAATGAGACGTTTCTTCGCAGTAAAGAATGAGTGTGTCATCAGGATGAATTGTATCGTTGACGACAGTTCTGTATCGGCTATTGCTACGAAAGAATAAAATAAAGAAGTATAATATTTTAAACGTGCTCATTTCGCAATAATCGATAGAAAAGTGAATGAAGAGCAAGGTGTAACCAAGTGTCATATATGATTTTCAAACTTTGTCGTAGATTGGCGCTCCATAAAGATTGCTCTTTACTTTTTACTATTATTTTTATGGTATCACTTTGTTAACTTATTAGTGTGTTAATTTCATTATTTGTTCGTTATAATTTCCTATTCGTTTAAAAAGAAATAATTATATATCGTAGAAAAGATCGGGAAAATTGTTAAAAAAACATAAAACATAACTAATTTATTATATATTATTTCTGGAATTAATATTTTGTGTTTGCACATGATACATTTGAAAAGAAAATATCATGATACGATTGCTATTAGTTTTGATGCAAACTATTTTTTAATGGTGGGCCCTTTCAGCGGTACCCTCTGGGGTGCCATATGTATGTACGTATAGCCAGTCCTGAACCCAGTCAGTACCAAGCCGCGCGATATCCCAGCGGCCATGTTGTTATTCAAACGGCTCGGATGTATCGCATTCTCCCATCCCAAACGCCTCTGCGAAAAAGTAATATTTCGACATGATTTCTTTTGCATACTATTGTCGGAAGGTTAATGTAGGTCGATCTCGGAGCCGATTTTGCAATTTTGTCCAAAATAATTTTATGCACTGAAAACTGACATTTCTTATAGAAGAAAATTTTTCACGTCCCATTTTTCCAAAATCGGCCCCGAGAGCGACCTAGATTAAACCTCTGAGAGTAGTATGCAAAAGAAATCATGTCGAAATATTACTTCTTCGTAGAGTCGTTTGGGATGGGAGAATGCGTGTTTTCTCGTAACATCCTATTTACCGTCCTTGTCTCTCCTAACCAAAACCCCACCCAGTAAGTAGACAGAGAACATTCGACTAACTTCACACCGCTCAATCTAGTGAATTTCATTACGCTTAAGACAAAAGACGTTCGCATTTTACAATTCTACCAACTTATGCATTAGGTAGCCTGGATAGATTATACTACCAACACTCCCTCTATCTATATAGGCTACAATCGCGTACACATATCCGAATTTACATACGTTCATACACACACTCATCACACGCGTAAACACTCATCTTATATTTAACATAGATAAACAATTCTCATGTTTACTTTTCGGTAACGATTTAGTCAAAATATCGGCAATCATATACTGTGTACTTATATAATCAATTTTCACAATACCTTTTTCCACCAATTCTCGCGTGTAATGATAACTTATATCTATGTGTTTACTTCTTTTATGAAACATCGCATTTTTAGTTAACTCAATAGCAGTTTGATTATCACAAAATATTTTCACTGGAGTTTCTACATAGTCCTTACAGTCCATGTGAGTCATTAAACGTATCATAAACATCACTTCTCTACACATTTCGGACACCGCAACATATTCTGCTTCCATAGTAGATAATGACACAGAAGTTTGTTTCTTTGATTTCCAGCTCACAGGTCCTCCAGCTAATATTATTAAATTTCCGGTACATGACCTACGGTCATCAATATCACCGGCCCAATCGGAGTCAGAGTACGCTAGTAGTTTCTCAGCGGTTTTCTTAAATTCTATCTTATAATTAGAAGTAGCACTTAAATACCTAAGAACACGTTTTGCACAATCCCAGTGAGCTTTACCAGGATTTGAAGTAAATCGACTCAATGTAGCTGCAGCATATGCTATGTCTGGCCTCGTCGCATTTGCCAAATAAATAAGTCCACCAATCAATTCGCGATATGGTCTTTTCTCCATTTCCTGTTTTTCCTTTTCTGTTGAGGGTTCCATATCTTTTGATATTTTTATATTAGCTTCTATAGGCGTTGAAACAGTTTTCGCGTTCTGCATATTAAATCTATTTATTAATTCCTTCGTATAATTTTCTTGTGAAAGGCTCATGCTTCCCGTTTCTCCGTTTCTTTCTATTTTAATACCTAAAATATCACTTATTGGTCCAAGATCAGTCATTTCAAATTCTAATTTTAATTTATACTTAATTTCGTTTAATTTATCCTTATTCTTTGACGCTAAGATAATATCATCAACGTAACTGATCATAATTACTTTATTGTCATTTGCTCCGAATATATAAACGCATGGATCCGCTTCTGTTCGTTTGGCACCTTGGCTCGTCACATATTTATCTAATTTTTTGTACCACTCTCTTCCTGATTGTTTCAGTCCGTACAAAGGCTTTAATAACTTGCAAACTTTATGTTCCTCACCATATCTTATAAATGCTTGGGGTTGCTCCATATAGATCTCATCTGCTAAGTCGCCTTGGACATAAGCAGATACTACATCCATTTGATGTACGTACATATTTTCATTCACAGCTACAGCTAAAAGAGTGCGTATTATTTCATATCTCGCTACGGGGGCGAAGACTTCCTCGTAGTCAACTCCTTTACGCTGTGTATGCCCGCGCGCAACTAATCGTGCCTTGTATTTATTGATGGAGCCGTCTCTATTATATTTTGTTTTAAACACCCAACGGTTGCTGAGGACCCTCTTGTTTGTTGGCCTTTCGACTAAGATCCATGTCTTATTTTTCATCAGCGTTTTATATTCCACGTTCATGGCCTCCAGTCACAACTCCGAATCTTCTCGACTCATTGCTTCATCTACGTTGATTGGATCTTCTTCCGTTTCGCTTAATATTTGTGCCGATTGATATATTTTAGTTGGTCTCCCTCTTTTACCTGTTCTAATTATTTTGGGTCTGCCACGCCCACATTTTGCGTTTGTACCTTCCGGTTGAGGTAGGTCATCTTCTTCCAACTGGAGAGTATCGTCTTCTTCCGCGCTTATTTCTTCATACTGTTCTTCGGCCTCTTCTATATTTAATGGCACAATTGATTCGTGTCTTATTGTCTTTTCATTTGACTCTACTTGTTCAATAAATTTCACGTCACGCGCGCGAATTACCGTTCTCGTATTCTTTTTCCATAAACGATACGCTTTCGATATACTAACATAACCGACCAACACGTATTCGTCCCCTTTTGCTTCGAATTTGCTGCGTTTGGCCCTCTTGTTTAATACGTACGCTTTGCTTCCTATGATTCTTACAAATCCAATATAGGGTTTTCTATTCGTCCAAATTTCAAATGGAGTTTTGTTATTCAATGCTTTCGTAGGGCATCTATTTCGAAGGTACGTCGCAGTGTTTATTGCTTCGGCCCATAATGACTGCGGGAGATCAGCTTGTACCATCATGAATCTGGCCATTTCTACGAGCGTGCGGTTCGCACGTTCGGCCACCCCGTTTTGTTGTGGAGTATATTCTACGCTCAGCTGACGCTTGATGCCTTCTTCCTCTAGATATTTTGTAAATGCATTAGAAAGATACTCCTTAGCATTGTCAGTTCGCAACTGTTTAATTGAGCAACCAGTCTGTTTTTCTACCTGGCGCTTATATTTTTTAAATGCCTCAAAAACATCTGATTTATTACGCAACATTACCGTTTCTGTGTACCTCGTATAATCGTCAATGAAAGTAACAAAATATCTCGCTCCACCCAGCGACTCCGTTTTCATTGGCCCACATATGTCGGAATGTATTAAACCTAGTTTTTCTGTACTCCGATTGGTTGATGATTTATACGGTTGCTGGCATATTTTTGCTTTATTACAAATTTCGCAATCTAAAGTTTCATTGTTAATATTTAAACTCATACCGTCGACCATTTCATGCGATTTTAATTTTTTTATATCATTTACGTTGAGATGTCCGAGACGTTGATGCCATCTTAACAAACGATCATCTTCGACATTAGTACGCATCGCACGATTATGCTTTTGATTTACGATATATAATTGTCCGCGTTTAGTTGCCGTTAATGCTGTTGTTCCGTCCGCGCGTTTTACAGCTGCACCGTTTCGACCGAATTTTACTACGTAACCTTTATCTGTAATCGCAGAAACCGATAATAAATTGCTTTTAAGATCGGGTACATGCATTACATTATTTAATTCTACTTGATTAGAACGTTTCGGATTCGTTTGGACACAAAGGTTTATTTTTCCGGTATCGTGAGATTTTACGCATTGATCCGCGGCGGTGTATACATTAGTTGTCGCATCCCAGTATGACACGAATTTTTCCGCGGTGTTACACATGTGTCTAGTCGCGCCGCTGTCAAGACACCATTCATCGGATCGAGAGTTTATTGTACTATATGTAACTACAGTCATCGCGTCCGCGTTATTATTTCGCTTTGTCCCTAATCTACAATTACGGCTTAAATGTCCAGGCTTACCGCATTTGAAGCAATTTCCCGATGCCTTTTTATACTGCTTGTCATCATACCTCTGTTTATTGTATCTCGGCTGTATATTTTTATTACTACCGCCACTGTTTTTGGTCACTAGCGCTTCGTTCTTCTTTTCCGGGTTGTCGTTGTGCGAGTCTCGGTCCTGCTGCCTCGCTTCCTCTTCCTTCAATTTCGTTTTGAAGTAGTCGAGTGTCGGTATCTCATCACGCGATTCAATCGCCACGCAAAAATTTTCATAATCGGATGGTAACGACGCCAGCAGCATTATCGACAATAAATCGTCCGGTAGCTTTATGCCCGCTGCTTCCAATTGTTCGGCTTTGTTCTCGAACATATTCACGTATTGCGTCATGGTGATGTTCGGTTGTTTTACCATGCGTAACAATTCTTTGTACAATGTGGCCTTCCTTACCGGTCCTTTTGATTCGAAAGCTGATTTTAATTTATCCCAGGCTTCTTTAGCACTTTCAGCTTTTCTCACATGATTTAATTGACTCTGGGATGTACACATGTTAATTAGGGCTAACGCTTTTCCGTCCTTTTTTAGCCAGTCGGCTTGGTTCGCTTCAGTTTTCACTTCACTGCCATCAACATAGCACAATAAATCGTTAAAAACTAATGAACTCTTCATGTGTATTTTCCACAGTTCATAATTGTCTTCCGTTAATCGTTCAATATGCGCAATACTGCTCATTGAAGCCATTTTTTACACACGTGCACTTTTAACTAATTTCACTATAACACCTTACGCTTTAATTTAAAAACTCTGGGCCCATAACCTGACAGAGTTTAACGCTTGCTAATATTTAATATATATAATGTTTATTAAATGTAAGGATGTCACTATAATTAATAGATATAAAATTGAAGACGCGCTGGTGCACGTTGCGCGTGCATCGTCGGTAGCCGAACACGACAGGAAGCGCGGATTAAGACAAAAGACGTTCGCATTTTACAATTCTTCCAACTTATGCATTAGGTAGCCTGGATAGATTATACTACCAACAACAGCAACATAATATGGGTAATAATATAAGTTACATTTTGAATAACAAGAGTAATGGGCATAGTAATTATAGCTCTATCGATAACAGCAACATAAAATGTGTAATAACCTAAGTTATATTGAAAATAATAAGAGTAATAGAAATATTAATTATACTGCTTTCGATAACAGCAACATAATATGGGTAATAATATAAGTTCTATTTTGAATAATAAGAGTAAGAGGCATAGTAATTATAGTTCTATGGATAACAGCAACATAAAATGTGCAATAACCTAAGTTATATTGAAAATAATAAGAGTAATAGAAATATTAATTATAGTGCTATCGATAACAGCAACATAATATGAGTAATAGTATAAGTTATATTTTGAATGACAAGAGTAATAGAAGTGTAACGTCCCTAGAACCTAAGTTTAGTTAGTTACAAGCGCTAAAAGGTAAAGAGCGGCTTTTACCTCTAAACGACTCGATTCTACTAATTAAGATTGTGGGATTCGTGTGGTGTGCGGTTAAGGGGTGAAATCCACAGGTCAATATCTTTCAACAATTAGATTTATTCAATAAAACGATAAGAAATAGAACTAACAAATAACAAGAACAACAAATAAAGAACAATATATAGATTATAATTGATTAATTAGAATAGAGAACTAAGTAGATCTTGAAATAATAATAGTAATAGAATTTGGTAAATTAAACAATATGTAATTGATAATCGTGAATTTAACGATATGAAACTCGCAATTTAATACTTTATATTGGACCGTATCTGAATCGGGTCTCTGATAAAGCAAACTTCGCATTCGTAATATTAACTAAATTTGATATTCGATTTTTGTGCTCGACGCTATAACCTAAGAGCAATTCGGTATCTTGATTTGTATAAACGAAATTTGATAGATTTTATAATGTTAGCGCTTTGTAATCTACCGCCGCGAGGAACTCGACCTAAGTGAAATTCTCTAAACGCACCTAAATACGCTTTCGCAAAAATTAGACAGATTTATTCTACTATCTAACGCGGTGTAGTCGACTACGTAAATTACGCTAAGTGAGAACAGTATTCCTTTAATAACTCGAATTATCGAAATTTATCTGAATCTAAATGAATTACTTTTCAGAACAGTTACTCTTTTATTACCTGACTCGACAACTAATGGTCCATGACCCTTTTAGCCAAAACGAATACTGACCAGCAAAACCAGATCGCTTAATTGGGGAGCCTGCGTTAGCTAGCTGCTAAACAACCCAACGATCCAGAGTCAGATGACAAGTATAAGCCTGACAGAGTAGCAAATCAATTGATTCTAACGTAAAGTCGTGATTGCTGAACTGCCACCCAAAAGACACGGGTTTCAGAAACCAAGCCGCTCAAATGGGGAGCTTGCGTTAGCTAGCTACGAAACGACCCAGAGCGAGCTCCGAGAATCTGAAGGCTCGTTAGCAATCCGGCGAAAAATCAAATATGAGTAGCTGAGAGCAATCGTTTCGATATCTTAGCCTTTCTTGGTGCTAAGTATAGCTCTCTCCTGACGGAGTTTCAGACACGAGATCGTTTGAACGGGGAGCCTGCGTTAGCTAGCTGCTGAAACAACCCACGACCAAGTGTCCAAATGGCATATACCCGCTTGACCAATCAAGTATCAAGATTCGTTGCGGCTCTTGACAGCGAAAACTGTTCCTAATTATTCTTATACAAATATACGCGACGTGTATCGTGCTCGACTTCGAAGACTGTTCTGATTTTAGACGGGTTTCGCTCGCCCTTTTATACTTGCAGGTTCGCTGAATTCCTGGAATTTCTGTGACGTCAGAATATCTAAATTTTCATATAACTTCGTTATTATATATTAATTATGAAATTGAACGGTTTAATTATGTTTTAAATGTCGCTCTTCAATTAATGGCTATTGTTTCGATACTAAAATGGTACTCTAATGGCGTTTTAACGAAAAATAAATTTTCTGTCCTTTTCTATCAGAGGCGAGTCTATTTCGATTTACAGCTTTCTAGTTTAAGAAAATAATCGTGGTTCCGGCCATAAGTAGTTTAGTAATGACTGATTTTACGTACATAAATTGATTTAATTAATTAATTAATTTAATGGTCAAAAATGCCGAAAATAGAAATAGTAGCTCCATCCTTTTCTAGGATTAGCGCTGATCTCAAGGATTTCGGACGTGTATCGCGGCACGTAGGCACATCATAGCGTCACGGAAATTTCCATACTAAATTACACATTTATTAGAATTAAAATAAAATAATACATATGTAAGACGTGTGGAAATTTCCTGCGACGAATCCGACAGGACTACAGGCAGGGCATGGACAGCGTCAATTGTCACCTCCACCCACGTCTGTAGGACTAAGACGTACGCTGCAGGGCTAGCGGAACAGGACGGGCCCTCAGAGTCATTAGAACGCTCCAAACGGTCACACGCATCAATAAATTGCATTTTCCATTGGAAATATACTGCATACAGTTTATTCAAACCTCAGTGTAATAATTCCTTAGCGCATCCCTTTCGATACGTTATTTTCGTGTTTCTAGCATATCAGAAGTGGGATTACCACGTGTTCGGTGTTGCGTGAGTGGGTAACACGTGTGACAGAAATATACTTGGCGAACAAAGTGCGAGACTGTGAAAGCCGTACGTGCTGTTATATATATATATATATATATGTAAGCCTTTCTTGGGTGGACTTTATGCCAGGATAAATAAACACAACAATCCGTGGTTGCAGTTAAAAACTATAATATAATTAATAATTAAACAATAATAATGAACAATAATACTCTATCTACATAATACGTATACCGCACCTAAAACCGTACAAATTGTCGGTGTTTACATTCGTTCTTAGTCTTTCGTTACACTGACTCGGTTTTGTTGTTGTCTTGGGCACTGCGTAGTCGCCCCCACTCCACCTGTCACGTGGCATTGGCGGGCACACTAAGTTTGGGGTAACGTCAAACTTACATCCCCCCCTTCAAGTTGAGTGGACGGCTTAGGAAATGGGTGATAAGGGATCAATTTACTGGTGTGAAAAAGGTTTGATTCATTCTTTCTGAAACCTCTATCAACTATATATATCACATTAGATACTTTATTTTTTATTTTATATGGACCTGTTCTAATTGGGTCTAATTTGTTTCTGTTCAATTTATTACCATTTACTATATATACTAGGTCTCCAACTTTGTAATCTATATAATTTGTATTCTTATCATAATAATTTTTATTTTGTCTGTGAGCTTTCATTGAATTTTGGAATGCTATTAATCTATCTTCTTTCAAGTTACGTTCATTACTAGGGTTTAGTTCGCTTAGTAGAGTTGATTTGTCTTTTCCAGTGAGCAAATAATTGGGTGTGAAACCTGTTGAACTATGAATTGTATTGTTATATTCTTTGACACATTCTTGTGCTATAATGGGCCATGGGCGATTTTTGTTCTCAAATATTTTACATCTTATCCTGTTGATTAGTGTTTGATTCGTTCTCTCATTTAAACCGTTAGAAAAAGCACAATCCACTGCTGTGAAGATTAAGTTTATCTTTTGGGACCTCAAATATTGTTTAAATTCTTTCGAATTTATACCTGCATATTGGTCTGTGAATAAAGTTTTTATGTTATTATCCTTTTTTATTGTTTTTATTAGTTTAATAAAATCTTTCGCGCCTTGTGTTTTAGACGTTGATATAAACGCACACCTTGTAAAATGATCGATCAACAAATGCAAATACTTCTTTGTGCTTTTATTTCCTGCGAAACCGCCTATCGTATCTAGTGCAACGATCTCGAACGGCTCTGAGGCTGGGCCTAGTTGTGATAGTGGGGCTTTAAAGTTTCCTATTCTGGTCTTATTTTTAATGCAAGTTTCGCATGAACGACATATCATTTTAATATGCTTATGCATATTTTTAAAATAAAATTTTTGTGTGATTGTCAATTCTAATTGTTTTGTTCCTATATGCCCTTGTTTATTGTGTACATCTTTAATTAGAGAGATACCAAACTCTTCAGTTAACCAAATTTTCCTTTTATTATTTAATGTCTTATAAATTATGTCATTTTCAATATCATAATTGTTATCTAATTTTAATTGTTTTTGATTGTTTATTATTTCGTCTATTTGTAAAAAATGTACTATTTTTATTACTGATGTTTCGTCGTCTTTGTTTTCTTCTAGAACCGGGCTTCGGGATAAACAATCAGCTTCTAAATTATTTTTACCCGGGTTATAAACTATGTCAAAATCAAATTGAGAAATATAGTTTAGTATTTGATTCAATTCTGGATCATTGCATTTTTTTACATTAAAGTTTTCGAGCGGCTTATGGTCCGTAAATATAGTGAATTTTTGTCCCATTAAATAATACTGCCAATATAGAATAGCTTCTTTTATGGCCAGACATTCTATATAAATTGCCCTTTTCTTCTTCTGTGATTCTGACAATTTTCGCGAGAAAAAAAAACTGGTTTTATAACCCCGTCATTTTGGGGTTGTTTTAATACTGCCCCCACCCCCTGTAAACTTGCATCCGTATAGATATAAATTGAATTCGTAGGATCAAAGATGGCCAAAATCGGCTCTGAGCACAAGTAATTTTTTATTTTTTCAAAACTTTCATGACACAGTTTGGACCATTTAAACTCTACATTTTTTCTTAAGAGGTTATAGAACGGTTCTAATATTATTTTCGACTGGGGAATGTATTCCAAATAAAAATTCAATTTTCCCAAAAATTGTCTCACATGTTTTCTTGTTCGTGGTATTGGAAAATTTTTTATAGCGATTACATAATCATTTATGGGTTTTATATAATTATCGCCTATTTCATGACCCAAATATGTTATTTTTCGTTGTGCAAATTTGCACTTTGATAGATTCAATTTGAAGCCATATTTTTGCAACGCATTTAAAACTGATTCAATATTTTTCAAATGTTCTTCATAATTTTTGGAATAGATTAAAATATCGTCAATGTAATTTATCGTAAAAGCCGCTAAATTACTTTTCCTTATGACGCTGGACAAAATTCTTTCAAATATTGCCGGCGAGGATTTTAAACCGAATGGTAAACAACACCATTGCCAGTGCCCTTGATGCGTTACGAATGCCGTTTTATATTTGTCTTTGTTACGCACCGGAATCGACCAAAACGCCGAATTCACGTCTAACTTTGTGAAATATTTACAATTTCTTGCACGTAACGTTATATCTTCGATTCGCGGAAAAGGTTGACTCTCCGGGACTACTATTCTATTCAGCTCTCTATAATCAATACATAAGCGAGATTTTTTTGCTTCTTCTTTTTTGTATACTAATGTAATCGGGGCCGCATAAGGACTGCATGACTCTTCAATTAATCCTGCTTTTACTAATTCTTTAATTTGATTCTCTATTTCTATTTTATCTTGTATCGAACATTTATATGGTTTTTTCGATATGTATTTGTTTTCCGTTAGCTTTATTGCCGCTTCATAATTTTTAACTCTACCCACATCAAATTTTCCTTTTGCAAACACTTTCGTGTAATTTTTTAATATGTTTTGTATCTTGCGATCAGCAGTGTATATCTTATCGGACATTTCCTGTTCTTTTTCTACCTTGTTTATTTCTGTATTATTGATTTGTCTTATTTTTAAATTCTCGTCTTGACATAATTTAAATTCTTTTATAAAATCTAAACCAAGTAGTGCATCATCTTTAAATGAATTGCTTTTTACTATAAAAAATGGAAATTTTTTTTCATGTTAAAAACCTTTACCGGTAAAGTAATCATACCTTCGGATTTTGAAATTCCCGAAATAGTTTTTATATTTTTATCCCCACTTATCTTTTTATCTAGATTTTGTTTTGCCCAAAAATCATAATTTATTAGTGAAATGTTGGCTCCTGAATCATAGAGACCAACAATTGGTTTGTCATTCACAAGAATTTTTAATTTTATAAGTGGGGTCACTATACGTTTTTTGCCTCCTCGGTAAAAGATACTGCATCTTCGATCTCTATGTTATTAGCTATTTTGATTTTATCATTTTTGTCTGTTTTTCGGTTTGCTGTTTTTGTACGACATACCTCCTCTGGATGGAATCTATTTTTAAAACCTACACTTTCACAATATGCACAAGGCTTCCGCGAGCGTTGGTTTGTTTGTCTATCTTCATTATATTTTTGTTTGTCATCTTTTTTCTCATTGAAATTTCTATTATTTATTGGTTCCATTTGACTCAGTAATGACATTAAGTTGTCTATGTTTGTAAAATTTTTCCTCTCTAATCGCGATTTAACAAAGTGCGGAAGAGCAATTACAATTAAGTTTATTTGTGAATTTATCGTTAGATCTGGGTCTATGTCTATCAACATATTTCTCTTCTTCAAGGCAAAGTCCAAAAAGGGTCCATTTAGATATCTAAATGTGTAGGCATACGCAATTTCAGACCACGATTATTGATTGAATGTATCCATAAATGACTTATTCCAATGTTCCCATTCACACGCTAGCGAGTTTGTCTTTAAAAATATTGAAAACCAATTTGAAGCGGGACCTTCTAAAAATAATCTTAAGACCTCTGGATATTTATTTTCTTTTATTTCGAGTCGTTTGCATTCTGCCACGAAAATCTTCATCCACGACTCCGCGTTAAAGTTTTTTCCATTAAACTTCTCCAATATTATATTTTTCGAAATAGAATGGATTGGTTTTTCCTGGGGTGGGTTTTCAGGAGCAGGATGGTTTGATGGGATAGGGGAATCAGTCTGAATCGCTTCCAAATAATACCCATCAAAAACAACATTACCTTCATGATCCACATAACTGTCTTTCAATTTGCCTTCCGCCAAGGTGATGACGACGTTCCGAAATTTGTTGCGCAATTTCAAGCTTTTGACGACTCCCTTCGTTACTTGATTTTCAAAAAGATTTGGGTGTTCAGCCTTTGTTTGTGCCCCTTCAGGGAATTTGAAAATTTCCGGTTGTCCCACCAATTGAATTGTCTTGACCTTAACCTCCGTAGTTTTGCTGTCCACTGCCTCGGAGACAAAGTGGAATCTTGCTTTTATGTCCCCCATATTTGTACGGTTTTGTAAGCCTTTCTTGGGTGTACTTTATGCCAGGATAAATAAACACAACAATCCGTGGTTGCAGTTAAAAACTATAATATAATTAATAATTAAACAATAATAATGAACAATAATACTCTATCTACATAATACGTATACCGCACCTAAAACCGTACAAATTGTCGGTGTTTACATTCGTTCTTAGTCTTTCGTTACACTGACTCGGTTTTGTTGTTTTCTTGGGCACTGCGTAGTCGCCCTCACTCCACCTGTCACGTGGCATCGGCGGGCACACTAAGTTTGGGGTAACGTCAAACTTACATATATATATATATATTTCCAGATAGTGTGTGTAGTGAGCATGAGTGAGCTGAGGGAGCATAGAAGCCGTACGCGGTATGATTCGTGTGTAACGCAACGTGAATCGCGCGATTCGGGACGTGCACGCTCGGGTGAAAACTCGGGACGAGTGCGGGGAGATTCGCGTGAATCTTCGCAAGATTCGCGTGAGTCTGCGCGAGATTCGCGGGAACGTTCGAAAAAACGGTCGCGAAAAGGAAAGGAGACGAAGAATCATGGCAGAGCGGATCGCCGTCGTTCAGAGAGGCGATCGCGGGATAGATCCTCCCGAAGGGAGAGGCGGGGACGTTCGCGAGAATCGTCGCGAGTTAGGTCGCGATCAGCATCAGTGTCGCGGAGGTCTTCCACGAGGGAGAGTGCGACGGTGGAAGCACTGCTTCAGACCGTCCAAAAATTATAAGAAGAACTGTGTAATGCGCGGTATAGGCCGGCCGCGCAGGAGCATTTAGTGCCTTTATTTGATCCGGCGGACGATAAAGCAGACATAGAAGTATGGGTGCGTGACGTGGACAGGATTGCAAGGCGCGGGGGTTGGCGCGATGAAGATATAACGTGTTATATTGCACGCCAATTGCGGGGGCACGCGCGGCAGTTTTTCGATGAAGAGCAACGGCGTGATCCCACTTGGGAGATGCTGAAAACAGCGCTCGTCGCTCGCTTTAAAAAATCCCTGCCCTTCAACCGGCTGTTCCGAGATGCTGCTAATTACACAGCTCAGCCAGGGCAGAAGCTGGGGAACTATTGTTTCAACAAATTGGCCAAGCTGAGGGCGTTAAAGGTGGACATTCCGGATGAATTTTTAAAGGATGCAGTAATTGGCAGCATCGGAGACGAGACGATCGAAAGGACAATACGATCGAATAAATATATGAGTGCCGACGAATTGTATGCGGCCATGCGGGAGATGGGCACGATGCCGAAGTCGGACGGAGTGTCAGTAGCAAAGCTGTCGCGAATTTCTGATCGGGCGCCGATATCTGTAGCAGGGCCGTCGGGGGTGCGGGCCGCAAACAGGAAGAAGCAGCCAGGTGATCAGTCAAAACACACGACTAAGTTCGTGTGTTACAACTGCGGAGAAGAGGGGCACGCTGCGAGGACCTGCTCGAAGCCGCGGCGGAGGTGTGCGAGATGTCAAAAAGATGGACACCTGGAGCGGTTCTGCTACGGAGCGAAGGTAGCGGTTAATGTAGTACAGGTGAGTCCCGATAATAATAGTTGGGTGATGCACGCCCGAATTAATGGAAAAAGGGTCCAGTGTCTGTTGGACACCGGCAGTGCGAGGAGTCTTATTTCCAGGGCGGTTGCATTTCGGTTGGGTATCAAGATGGTCGAGGGACCTTTGATACAATTGCGGGGTTATGGGAGTTTAGGATCCTGTAATCGTTTGAGGGCGGAAGTGACGATACAAGTCATGGAAGCGATCGCCGATGTCACTGCTATTATTGTCGAGACAGAGGCAATGATTTATCAAGTAATTGTGGGGCAAGATTTCATTGGTCAGGACCATGTAATTTTGGTCAAAGTGCGGGACCGGATCATTGTCAAGGAATTATCGAGCGTTGGGGTTGCGCCACAATTGATAATAGATGCGTGTGCGACGGAAGCGGTGATTGATTTGAGTGCGTTAGACTGCGGCGAGATGTCGGAAGAAGACCGAATCGGTTGTATAAAAGTCATTGAGGAATATAGGGATCGGGTGACGACATCGATGCGGTCGTTGGGTAAAACAAGTTTAGTTAAAATGGATATAAAATGCACGACAGATGTACCGGTCGTTTATCGTCCATATCGAATGGCTGAAGTAGAGCGTGTAGCAGCGCGGGAAATCGTAGAGGAGTTGTTAGAAAACGGAATAATTCAGGAGTCTACTTCACCATACGCGAGTCCTATTACGCTTGTAAAGAAGAAAACGGGCGAGTATCGACTCTGCGTGGATTATCGGCGGTTGAACGCGGTTGCCATTAGGGATCAGTATCCTGTCCCGTTAATTGAAGACCAGATGGATCGATTGGGAGGGTACCGGTATTTTACGGCGATTGATATGGCTTCGGGGTATTACCAGGTAGCGATGGGCGAAGAAGCTATACCGAAGACAGCTTTTGTTACTCCCGATGGGCATTATGAATTTCTACGAATGCCGTTTGGGTTGACGAATGCGCCAGCTGTTTTTCAGAGACTCATAAATACCGTGTTAGGGCCGTTACGAAATTCAATTGCTTACCCGTATATTGATGATATAATTATCTCGTCGAAGACTGTGGAAGAGGGCCTGGAATGTCTTCGTTTGGTATTAGGTCGACTGCGTGAAGCGAATCTTACGATTAAACTTAGTAAGTGTTCGTTTTTGCAAACGAAAATAACATATTTGGGACGGGAAATTAGTGCGGATGGTGTAAGGCCTGGAGAATATAAAATCACTGCCGTTCTCAAGATGCCAGACCCTAAAACCGTTAATGAGGTACGTCAGTTCTTGGGTTTAGCCGGGTACTTCCGAAAATTTATTAGGGGTTACGCAGGTCTGGTTGCTCCACTAACCGTGCTTACGAAGAAGAATACACCGTGGACTTGGGGTGAACAGCAGAAGGCGGTTGTCCGTACTATAAAGGAAACCTTGACGACGAGACCGATTTTAGCTATCTTCGACAGCGCAAAACGGACGGAATAGCATACAGATGCGAGTTCGTTAGGACTAGGGGCAATATTGTTTCAGTATGCAACTGATGGGAAGCGGCAGGTAGTTGCATACTTTAGCAAGCAAACGACAGTTGATCAGCAAAAATACCATTCATACGAGTTGGAAACTATGGCTGTTGTACTTGCGTTGCGGTATTTTCGGGTGTATTTGCTTGGTATACATTTTACAGTCATCACTGACTGTAATGCATTGCGGACCACGTTTACTAAGAAGGATTTGATCCCGAGAATTGGACGGTGGTGGCTGGAAGTCCAAGATTATAAGTTTGATATTGAGTATCGGCCAGGTTCAGCGATGCAACACGTTGACGCATTGAGTAGGAACCCAGTGCAAACGGTTGATGTACATCCTGTGGATATCACCGAGGCTGATTGGACTACGGCAGCTCAGATGCAGGACGAACAACTTGGACGGATTCGGGAAATTCTAATAGACAATATTCGTGAGGGCGAAACGAAGCAGTATTTTGCGGATTATGTAACAAAGAAAGGGAAACTTTGCAGGCGGTTGAAGGACGGACGAACACCATGGGTGGTACCACGTGCGGCGCGTTTTCAAATTTGTAGACTGTGTCATGATGATGCGGGGCATTTAGGGCTTGAAAAGACGCTTCGGCGTATTCGTGAAAATTATTGGTTTGCGGGCATGAATGCTTTCGTGGAAAAGTATGTGAATGCATGTTTGAATTGCGCGTACTATAAGCGGACTGGGGCCCGGAGACAGGGAGAGTTACATTCTATAGAGAAAACGCCGGTACCTTTTCATACTTTGCACGTGGATCATGTTGGGCCGTTTGAGAGAAGCAGGAAGGGAAATCGGTATTTGCTGGTTATCGTGGACGGATTTACGAAGTTTACGGTGATAGAACCAGTGAAGGACACGAAGGCAAAACGGGCAGCAAAGATACTCTTGGACATGGTGCATCTTTTTGGAGTGCCTCAACGTATAATTAGCGATAGAGGGACAGCTTTTACGGCTCGAGCGTTTCAGGTTTTCTGCAGGGAGTATGGCATTCGACATGTGTTGAATGCTGTAGCTACGCCTCGAGCAAATGGTCAGTGCGAGAGGTATAACCGAACAGTAGTTGCTTCGTTGGCTGCTACAATGGCAGGGAAAAGTCTTGAGCAATGGGACCAAGAAGTAAAAATAATTCAGTGCGTTCTGAATACGACGCATAATAAAGGCATCGGAATGACGCCAATGGAGGCGTTAATTGGATGCAAGGTGCGTTATCCGGCAGAGGGATGGATTTTGAAAGAGGTGCAGGACGGAATTGAGCGTATGGATTTGAATGCGCTTCGGGGAAAAATATCGGAACACATTACGGAAGATCAACGTAAGCAGAAAGAGCGTTATGATCGGCAACGGCGAGCGGCAAGGAAGTTCCAAAAAGGAGATGTTGTGCTGATTGAAATTACCGCTGATCAGCCGACGGGAGGCAGTCGGAAGCTTCATGCGCGTTTTAAGGGGCCGTTTCGGGTTGTTACGGTATTGTATAATGATCGCTATGAAATGGAAGATCTGAGAGAAGGGGGTCGCCGAGCGAAAACGGTTGTGGCTGTCGATCGAATGAAACCGTGGGTAGCGGCTGTTGAATAATAGAATTATAGAATAGTTAGTTTTGTTGGTCAACCCCAGCGTGCGTGTGTAGTCAGGTAGGAAAAGAGGATTATTTACTGAAAGATTTGGAGGGTTCCAGGGCACTACAGCAGGTAGGCGGCTAAAGGTTGGCCGAGGCCTGTTATGAAAGAGGTGTACTTGGAATAATTAGCATTGAGCCTATATGTTGTTGTGGTTGTGATGGAGGTCACAACATGGCAAAGAACTGGCTGTTGTGTTATGATGGAGGTCATAACATGACAAGAAGCTGGTTGTCACAGTTGTGATGGAGGTCACAACTGGGTGGAACTTGGTCGTCGTGGTTGTGGTGGAGGTCACAACCCGATGGACAATTGGGTGTTGTGTCTGTGATGGAGGTCACGGCATAACATGATACATGCGGTCATCACTGAGAGGACAGCGGGCCGGAACAACTTCAGTGGATATCGCTGCGTCGAAGATAATGGACTAAGGAAAATAGACAAGAGGTTGAATCCGGATTGAGAGATGAGCGGAGTTCTTACTTGGTGGGAAGACTCGATCCATAGGCGTAGCGGGTCGTGAAGTCATAGACATCACATTCAGGCCGGAAGGCTGCGTCTTTCTGCTGTCCAACTATGATATGACTAAATGGACATGAGTGTCATAAATTTTATTTAATTATTGTTAAGAAGGGTTTTGCTACTTGAGAATTAAGTTGTTTGAAAGATTTGTATGTCAATGGTGTGTGTTTCTGTTTATGTTCTAGAAATCGAAATAGATTATTTGCTCAGGGATGAGCAAGTGTGTCAGGCTGGCCGAATGTAAGACGTGTGGAAATTTCCTGCGACGAAACCGACAGG
Organism: Megachile rotundata; assembly: GCF_050947335.1. Classification (NCBI taxonomy): domain Eukaryota; kingdom Metazoa; phylum Arthropoda; class Insecta; order Hymenoptera; family Megachilidae; genus Megachile; species Megachile rotundata. Next base: position 118,422 of record NW_027473443.1, on the reverse strand, counting down.
ACTACAGGCAGGGCATGGACAGCGTCAATTGTCACCCCCACCCACGTCTGTAGGACTAGACGTACGCTGCAGGGCTAGCGGAACAGGACGGGCCCTCAGAGTCATTAGAACGTTCCAAACGGTCACACGCATCAATAAATTGCATTTTCCATTGGAAATATACTGCATACAGTTTATTCAAACCTCAGTGTAATAATTCCTTAGCGCATCCCTTTCGATACGTTATTTTCGTGTTTCTAACACATAATTTGTTTTTAATCATTCTAACTTAACATCCAATTATTGGTATGAAAAATATATTCTAAATTAGAATTATAAGATAATTATAAATGAAATATATTTATATATATGTATCTACTCTGATTACCGACTGCTGAATTTGATAAATCGATGATCGATACGCGACATACTGTCGATAATTTGGCAACTACTGTCGGTAATTGGGTATTCTAATAGGTGGGCAGAAGATTGTCGTGATGTTGGTGGTAGGAAAAAAAAAACGTTTCCCCAGAGACGTTACAGAAGCATTAATTATAGTGCTATCGATAACACCAACATAATATGAGTAATAGTATAAGTTATATTTTGAATGACAAGAGTAATAGAAGCATTAATTATAGTGCTATCGATAACACCAATATAATATGGGTAATAATATAAGTTCTATTTTGAATAACAAGAGTAATGGGCATAGTAATTATAGTTCTATCGATAACAGCAACATAAAATGTGCAATAACCTAAGTTATATTGAAAATAATAAGAGTAATAGAAATATTAATTATAGTGCTATCGATAACAGCGACATAATATGGGTAATAATATAAGTTATATTTTGAATAACAAGGGTAATGGAAACATTAATTATAGTGCTATCCATAACACCAACTTAATATGGGTAATAATATAAGGTATGTTTTGAATAACAAGAGTGGACACCAAATGGCGCACTCGATGTGTCGCAAGTCGGACCTCCACCTCCTCGTCGTGGTGTCTGGGGAGTGAGATATCTTTTAATGATATCTCACTTGCTAACGGAGGTAACGGCGAAACCTCAAGAGCTATAAGTTGCCTGAAAACACTTGTAGCATGGGAAGTAGCGATCCGAAGGTATCTGAGCTCCTAGTACACCGTAAGCCTGTGGTCATGTCTCGCAGGAACGGGGGTCTTACCTTAGCTGGTTGGACCGCGAGGATGAAAACCTCTATATAAAAATCCCTAACCCCAAACTTTGGCTGCAGTGATGAGGGTGCGTGCTTCCTATAGCTGGACTATACGCGAGCACGTGGCTGATGGGAGCATCAGTCGCTAGCATGCCCACCTCTGGGGATTTGCCGCCCCCCAGTTGTACTAAGGGCCTTCCTGAGCATGGCGGCTCTACTCAGGATGCATCTGGACCGACCATTCTCGTGGGAATAAGTATGAGTGATAATAAACCAAACTCTTCTATTATAAAGAACTTTATTACTAATTTAAACTCAAACACACCTACAAGTAAACCTAGGATTGTGAGACAGGAGGCCTTAAATCAAAGCGAATATGACAGGATTTTGAAGTCATTAGGTAGGAAGGCATCAAGAATTCCTATGGAGGACTCGTCAACTCCAACTAAAGCGGTGAAAGGATATGAAGATGACTGGCCGACTCCAGGGAGAGGTGACTCGTGGAATGATAGCCAGGAACAACTGAATATTACGGAGAGAACTACCAGGAAATTGATGGAGAACATGTTTGATATAATTGGGTCCGAGAGAACAATTAATACAAACAAAGGAGAGAAAGGAGAAACAAGTAGTAGTGGAAAACGCCTAGGGATGGAAAACACAGGTAAGTCAGAATTATTTTCCCAAACACCCATTGTTTCTCAGGTTGAGGAAATCGAGGGAAGGAGAGTAAGTTGCATACCGGAGGAAATGAAAGAAGATACTTACCGTACTAAGAGTATGGGCTGCCCTGAGGTTGCTGCTAGGAAGATGGAGGGAACAACTGGAGTATCCCTCAAGGAATTTGATACTGTGGAAATGACCATCATTGCTAAGGCTGTTGCGGATGTCGGTGACATTGCTGAAAAGATTGGGGCTTTGGTGAACTCCAGTGGTAACCTGAAAAGAGAAATTAAACTAAAAGTTATTAACCTGATTAGGGAAAATATGTTGGCCATTGTCAAGGCGGAGGAAGAGGAGGATGCTTTAGGTACTTTACGGCTATTAAAGAATTGGTTATATGATATGAAAGGGGTGGCTGAACTACTAAAAGGGGAGCCTAGGTTTAGTAGTGTCAGGTTAAGGAGTATTATTGATTTAATTATAAAAGGATCTTCTCTAATTAAACAAGCCGAGAGTGGGGGGATTTATAAGGAGAACATTACTAACGATTGCATTCCGCAGGTAAAGAAAATTTTGAATTTGGAAGGAAATGAAAGGGAACAACAGCTACAGCTGGACAAGAAGAGGAAGAGGACCGAGAGAGGAGACACTAGGACCACGGACAGTGATAGTTCGCCTAACGAGACAAGTAAACATATACAAAAAAGAATAACAAGACAGGTGGACGAAGGAACTCAGGACCTTTTTTCTTTCTGGGGTAGGAAAGGTTTGCAGGGGGATGAGGTTCCAGGCTCTGAAGGTAGGTTGACGAGTGAGATCAGGGGGGTTAGTAAGGATAAGGGAAGTATTAGAGGAAGGGAGATACTGGAAGGAGGATTTATAAAAGTAAAGTGCAAGGACGGGATGGAGTATCAGCAAACCTTGAGAGATATTAAGAATAGGATTAGAGTTGGGAATATTGCTGTAGAATGGATTAGACAAACAAGAGAGGGAAGAGACGTCTTGTTCTATGTAAGATCGAGGGAACATCTGATGGGGTTAAAGGATAGGATTATGGAGGTGGGATATGAAGCTGAGGCGATAATTGGTAGAAGGAAAAAGTTAATGATTACTGGTATTGACATAGACCTTGAGGAGGGGGATCTAAAGGAAATTCTTAGGGGACAGAATAATTTAGAAGATTTTAGAATAATATTTTTTAAAAGCTCTCTAAGGGGTAACAAAAATGCATGCATCGAATTTCCTGCTGGTGTTGCTGAAGATCTTTTAATGGTAGGCAAGATTAAATTGGGGTGGACGATGGGTAAGATTTCTGAGTATACGGATAACAGGCGATGTTTTAAATGCGGGGCTAGATCCCATCTAGCCTGGTCTTGTAAATTTGATAAGGGTGTATGTTACACATGTGGGGGAAGAGGGCACTTGAGCAGAGACTGCCCAAAGGGTGGAAGGGAAGAGCTTCGACCCTCTAATAATATTATTAATAGACCTGTTTTAAGGAATGCTTTGGTCTTTAGGAATGACAGCCCTAAACCGCAGGAGGTTAGGGGATTGGGGAATGGGCACTTGGATAGCGAGGAAAAGGGAAGAGGAAGGATGGAAATATCAGAGCAAGAGAAGTGGACAATTACTATGAAGTACAAGGATAGGAAAAGGGAGGTTAGATCTGTGGGCACGCAGACGGAACATGAAATACAGGGGGAATTAAATACAGTGTGGAACTGGAGTGAGGTGGTTAAGGAGGGTGGTAGGAGGGTTAATAATAATGGGCAATATGAGGATAGGTTTAGAGGAACCTAGGGTGACAGGAGTTTTGACGATACTAGAGATATTGGATGGGGAATAACGGATAGGGGCAGAGGGGTTAACGTGAGGAAAAAACCAAAAGAAGTGGAAACGAATATAAGAAGACATAGAGGTAGGGCAGTATATATAAAATATGCAGAAAGTGAAGGAGTTAAGGATATTAGTAAATTTAAAAAAGATATTGGAACACCGGACAAAGTTAATGTCAGAGCCATGAGATTAGCTAGGAGTGGGGGGATCGTGGTAGAAATCGAACAGGAGGAGCTAATAGAGGAATGGATTGATCTCATTAGAGACAAGATGGGGGACAGGGCAAAGGTGATCAAATTGGAATCGAAGGAGGGTATCAGAATTAGAAGGGTAGATCCTTCTCTGGACAGGGGGGAAATTAAAGAGGCCCTGGCAGGAAATTTAATCCTTAGTCAGGGGGCGGGAACCCAAGAAATAGAGGTTGTAAGAATTGTAAGGGAAGCAGAGGGTTTTCAGACGGTGTTAGTAAAGCTCCCTTGTGAGTGGGCTGAAAAACTAATAGCTAGGAAGAGTGTGAAGATAGGCTGGTCCTTATGCAATGTTTATAGATATTCTAAAATTTTAGTGAGATGCTGGTCCTGCGGAGGGATTGGACATGACTCAACGGAATGCAGGCGGAGGACCAGTGAGGAGGAGGACAAGAGGACAATGAGAAGTGGAAGGGAAATGAATGGACCTTATGTACGAGGACAGAATGACAAGGACAGACATACTGAAAAGGACAATGAGGAAGGAGAAGGATCTAAGGGTGGAAATGATGAAAGGAAGGAGGTGGCGCAAGGGGAGGGTAAGTCTGACAGTTACGTGCATGAGCGGGACAGGGTTAGGAAGGTCTTACTAGTGCTGGATGAACTGACGAAAGCTGGGGATGACTGTATTGAACGGATTGACAAAGACGAACAGTCGGATCATAGAATAAGTAGACTTTAGAAACTAGGTACAGCGAACGCCTTTTTGACTGACAACTTTTACTTTTGACGGTATTATCCTTAAATTAGCTAAGTTATATTAATTAAGTTAATTAGTTTGTTATTTAATACTTCTTTCTATTTAGGTGACTAGTAATATATTTTAAGTGAATAATAACTATATTTGAGTAATTGTTTTTTCCTTTTTATTGCCATGGCTAGACATATTAAATTTATACAGGTTAATCTGAATAGGTCTCCAACCGCATTGGACCTATTGAAGGATAAGATACTGAAAGGAAAGATTCATTTAGCAATTGTTAGTGAACCCCCTAAGAACCTGGGTAATTCCTGTGCCTTTTGGAGTTTGGATGGGGGTGCTGTCTTGATAGGTAACAATATGGATTATTGTTTTAATAAAATTGAGGCGGGTACTTCTTATGTAATAGGCACATACGGGGACCTTGCCATTATCTCGGCATACATCTCCCCAAATGTCTCCTTATCGGAATTTGAAAATCGCTGGCAAGAGATAGCGTTAGCTGTAAAGAGATTGGAAAAGGTTATAGGGAGCAGTAAAATTATTTTGGCAGGCGATTTTAATGCGTTCTCGTTGAGATGGGCCAGCGAAGAAAGAAGAAAGAGGGACAGGGTTGATCCTAGGGGGAAAAGTATTGAGGTATGGATGGACATTAACAATTTTATCTGTGTTAACAAAGTTGGGGACATTACGTTTGAAGGGGGAAGAGGCTCTTCTACTGTTGATATTACACTGATTTCTGGTGTGCTAGCTAGCTCTATAATTGAATGGTGGGTAGATAAGGAGGAAACGCTTTGTGATCACAAATACATTCTATTTAGTGTAGTTGAGGGCGCTAAAATGATTGACAATACTGGGAGATCAGGAACCGATGTCTCCGGCTGGCTCATTACTGACCTGAAAAAGAGAAAGAATGTTATTTTAGAGGAGTTCTCCAAGGAGCTAATGAATATGAAGCAACGACTATTAGAAAGGGCTTTCTGGGAAAGTATTGAAGACGATATTAGCAAGGTTTTCATTAAGATTTGTAATAAAGCTTTTAGGAGGAAGCAGGGAAAGGGTAGAAAGGAAAAAACCCATGCATACTGGTGGGACAAGGAAGTTAGCGTGGTATGGAAAAGGTGCAATAGGGCTACGCGCTATCTTAGTAAACGGAAAAGGAAAAGGGAAGTGGATCCTATTAGCTATCAAAACGCGCTGGAATTATATAGGAGACGAAAAGAGGAACTTAGGAAAACAATCAAGACTAAGAAACTGATTTGCTGGAGGAATCTTATCAAGGATTTGGATAGGGATATCTGGGGTCTGGCATACAGGATTATATTTAAGAAATTCAGGAGGACGAATCCACCTATTCCACGATTAGATGGTATTAATATAATAAATGATCTTTTCCCTGTAGGAAATGAAATCCCGGAAATAGGAGAAGATACATTGGAACTAATTAGAGGAGAGACTGTGGAGGAACTTAATATAACTAAAGAGGAACTAATTAAGCATGCAAAAAATATAAAGGTAGGAAAGGCTTCGGGTCCGGATGGGATCCCTGGGAAAGTTTTGAGGATTGTGGCTCTTGGAAGGGGTGAGGAAATGGCTGACTTCCTCTCCGTTCCCCTTAAGGAATTGAAATTCCCTTCTGCTTGGAAGGAGGCCAGGATAGTATTGATACCGAAAGGTACGGACATGGATGACAAAAAATACAGACCTATCTCGCTTATTAGCGAGGTAGGCAAGCTTTCTGAGCGGATAATTACCGGGAGGATTGAATCCTGGATTGAAAAGAACAATAAGTTATCTAAAAATCAATATGGATTTAGAAAGGGAAAATCCACAATTCATGCGTTAATAGATCTTAGGGATTATGTTAAAGAAAGATTTGAAAGGAAAGAAAAGGTTATTGGCGTTGCGCTGGATATAAAGAATGCCTTTAATTCCCTGAGTTGGCCGGCGATTATTGGTGCCCTGGAGGGGATGGGGCTTCCGCGGTACCTCCTTGCATTGATTACTTCCTATCTTAATAAAAGGTCTGCATCGACTTGGTTGGAAGGAGGCAAGTTCTGTTTTGTGATCACTAGGGGAGTTCCACAGGGATCAATCCTCGGGCCTTTGCTTTGGAATTTAGCTTATGACAAGATCCTCAAAAGATGCCTGGCTGTTGGGCTTAAGGCAATATGCTATGCGGACGATACCCTGGTTCTAATGCCAGGAAAGGACGCTAAAAAGACGGTTCTGAGGCTCCAACGGGCCTTGGATAAGGTGATTTATGACATTGAGACTTTAGGGCTCTGCATATCTACAACTAAGACCGAGGTGTTATTCTTTGGGGTGCAGTCTACTAATAGAGCTTGGTTGGCTCAATCTGTTAAGGTTAAGGAGGACTGTGTCCGACCAAAGAAGAATACTAAATATTTGGGGGTGATTTTAGATCCCTCTTTGAAATTCAGAGATCACCTGGAATTTATTGAAAAGAAGGCCGAGGTAACATTACGAAACTTGGCGAAGATAACTCCCAATTTGAGGGGCCCGAGGACCCAAAGAAGGGCGATGTTGGTCTCTGTGGTGGTCTCCATTAGTCTTTATGCTGCTCCGGTTTGGGCAGACAGATTGAATATGACTTATAGTAGGAGAATATTGAATAGAATTTATAGGAAATGCGCTCAGCTGAATAGCTGTGCCTATAGGACTTCCTCGGGGGACGCTGCGGGAGTGATCGCGGGCCTCCCCCCTCTAGATCTGATGGCAATGGGTAGGAAATTTAGCTTTGAGAGGCTGAACAGGATGACCGGGGTAACGCTTGATAACTCTATTCAGCGCAATGGTAATAACATTGTTGGTGGAATGAGTACTAGGGCATTAAAACTCAGGATTAAGAAAGAAATAGATATGGACATAATGAACAAATGGCAACAACGCTGGACAAATTGTGGATTCCCTTGCACTGGAAAATGGACAAGGAAAAGAATTCCGGACATTATCCGCTGGAAGAATAGGAAATTTGGCGAAATATCTTACTATCTGACCCAGGTCCTTACTGGGCACGGAGCCTTTAATAAATTCTTGGAGATAATTGGCAGAAGAGACTCCGCAGCCTGTCCGTACTGTGGCCATACGCCAGATGACGTGGTACACACAATTTTTCGCTGCATCTATTGGCGCGATATTAGGGAAAAATATGAAATTCCCTCTGAGGAAAATTTGCTAGTGCCTGGGGGACTACAAAACTGCTTGATAGCTAGTAAAAAGAACTGGGCACCTTTCTCTTTCGTTGCCGAAGAAATCCTAAGTAAGAAAGAATTAGATGATAGAACACTTGCCCGTTAGGTACTCCCATTCGATGAAGGAGTTGCTGTACCTAATGTAGATCTTGTGATGTTTTTGTATGTTTTTTGTTTTGTGTTTTTGAGTTTTAGAACAACTGTTTTTGGAAACTGGAAAGGAATTTAAGCAAGGTAAGTGCTAAATTCGTTTTTATATGCCTGATAGTTTATTGAGATATTACTTTACATATTAGACTTATATACTACATATTACGTTTTATTATATATTATAAACTCATACTTTTAATCAGTTAGCTGAATTTTAAATAAGTGACGACAAGTGAGAGAATTGGCAATTAGCGCCCCAATCACACTAAGATATTATATGCTTCCTACGCTAAAAAGGGAATTTTGGTTGATTTTGGTCAGCGATATATTTTATTGTCAGGGCTTGAATTTTAAGAATAGTTTTGTAGAACCTAGAGTAATTAAGGCATTTATTCCTGGATGAATCTTTGTTGGTTTTTAAAATTTTAAATAATGGATATTTTTACTTACCTGTAAGATAGTGGCTTAAGACGATAAAGTAGATATCTTCTTTGTCAATCGCTGCTAAAGTAGGCTCTAGTATCATTTATTTCATACTTACCTGCAAGATATTAACCCTGGAGGGTAAAGTAGAGGATCCCTTTGATAGCAGTTGCAAAGTGCGTTTCAGTATTAATAATTTCTTACTTATCTACAAGAATGTAGCCTAGGATGGTAGAGTGGTAATCCTCTTTGCCTGGAGTTGCATAAGTTACCACCCGTCGTAAAGGCGGGTTTTTAGAATTCAACGACTACCTGTTGACTGGGAAGTACCTCTGGTTGAAAAAGTGTATGGCTTCATTGCCCACTGCTGTATTATGTCGTCTTTAGTATTATTGAATTCTTGCTTACCTATGAGATATTAGCATAGGTCGGTAAGGTAGGTAGCCCTTTTATCTACTTCGGCATAGATAAGCTATGGGATTAACTATTTCGTACTTATCTTTAAGATACTATAGGATGGTGAGGTAGATAAGCTTTTATCGGTTAACGGAAAGTTATTCCGCTTTTTAAGGTCTTTTCACTATCATAGAGAGAAGTAAGGGATGTATATTGGAGGGCTGCCCTTACTTGCATACTTGCACACATGTGCAGGGCTCTGCATGGATGTGAATAGGGATCTGTTGCTACCCGTGAATGGGTCTAGGGCTTTGGTTATGGTTGGAAACGATTAAGTCTGTAAACGATCATAGAGGTTCATTTAAATGAAATGAACTGGTTTTCTTTATACCTTCTGTGCTATTAAGGGAATTTAGAGGGAAGTCTGGTACTACATCACTTTAATATATAGGGGCAGGTATGTGAATGGGCCTTTTCCTGCAGTCCATGAACTATACTGAATTGGCAACAGGTAGCAAGATTCGATAATGGCTAGAGTTAAAAGCTCTGTGAGCTCTTGGGTCTTAGGTGATTTTATTTGGAAGTGAATAAGGATGCCCTGATAACCGTGAAAGGTGTACTCGGCTTAGCGTGACTGCGAAGGTATAGCGGTGTGCATGGGCCGTAATATTTTCTATATGGACCTTTATTATTTATCATCAGTCTTTCATTGAGTAACAATGGTCTTGGGAATAGACACAGTCTGGAATATGATTTGGGCAGGTGAGCCCTAATATTGTTATGATTTGGAAATTGTGTGTGGAGATGCATATGCAGATGTCAAATGACAAATTGAGCTCCATATGTGAATGGGCCTCAAGTATATACAAGAGGGTTATACATGAAGTTGCGCGAGAGGAGTGAAATGAATACAGGCTCATATGGAAATGTGAATGGGACTTTCATGAAATGATTACTTAATAACTTTGGAGGTAGCAAATAAAACATGTTGATAATCAGAAGACGGATGCTAACATCGTTTCGCCTCTCTAGAGGAAAATATATGGAAGGTAACGGGAAACACCTTTAAGCTGTACATAAGTACTTGATTTAGCATGGATGTGAACAAGGATTTATACTACATGTGAAAGGGTTATACTACATGTGAAAGGGTCTTAATTTTTGATCCTGGCTGCAACTGCATAGTGTGTTTAAAAAGGTGTTTTGCTGGGATGCAAAAAGGGAAAATTTTGATTATCTGTGATATCAGGTTATTATTTAATGGGGTCAGGCTGTCTTCTCTTTAGTGATTAAATTTTGACATACCCTAAGGAAAATGTACTCTTAATTCTTTTATATTGAGTTAAAGTTTAGATTGAGTGTATTCAGAACTTTAATTATATGAATTAAGTGTGCGTTTGTGGCTTATGTTTAGGAAATTAAAGTTGGATATGATGAGTGAAAGATATGGTGATAAGTAGAACTCCTCATCACGGTGAGTGGGTTCTTTGATAGGATGTGAGCCTGGGTTGGCTTGCTTAGTTTACTTATTGCATTTGTTTTTTGAACTTTAACTTGTTTTACGCTGACTTTAGCAATTGGTTAATGATGGTATTTTATGGCTTAAAGTTTCAGGCTTTTCTTTCTTTTGGTTAAATCTACATTAAAAATTAGTTAAAATGTTTGAGGTGCTGTAGCCATTTGATTTAGTCTTTTAGTACTGGATTAGAATATCTAAATCTAACCATTTTAAATTGACAGGTTGATTTTATGGGATTGACCTGACTTCGGTTAGAAATAATGGCCTAAGGGATTGATGGACTATACTATGATGTTGGAAAAAGGAAAGAAGTCTGTTCTGTTAAATTTTATAGTATTTTGATGATTTTGGACCACGAAGGTATGAGTCTAAATTAAAAAAGTGAATTTTATATGGGAAGGATAGATGTGTTTAATAATGTTTTTATTCCCTGACAAATTAATTCATATATTAAGTTAACCGGTGATATATACTTTATATATAAGTTGGCTTTTGAAGTGCAATAGCGATACAGTGCTTACTGGAGATAACAGATACTGGATAAGGATTATTAATTATTGATATGATAGAGGTGTCGAAGGGAATTTCGGTTGCTATGATGGAAATACTACTTATTTCCTACAAGAGGTTGTCGAAAGTATTCCATATTCCCTATCAGGAGAAGACATGGCTTGGAGACATTTAGGACGTATGCCTGCATATTAGACGGCACTGTGTATGTATTACATAGGACCCCAAAGTTATATCTTATGGTATATTATGCTGTACTTGATGCAAGTTTCATGTTATAGCATTTGCCTTAGGATATAAGGTGCTGGTTAGGCTGACGTACTTAGGATTTTTAAGTTACTTGTTATGTCGTTGCCTTTTATGGCGTCCTATTCATGTGATTACATGGTGTATTTAGTTTCACTGTATGTTGTTACGTACTTACTTACCTTTTGGCTGGTATTTGTTATTTGGTTATTTGTTTGCAGTTTACCTGCTCTACTTTTCTAGCTACACCCCTTTTTCCCATCCTATTTCTGTTTTCTTTTCTGAATTTCGTCTTTATTTTTTATTTTATTGCATCTTTTGTTTTTGTTTTATTTTATTTTCTATTTTCTTTTTCTTTCTCTATTTCTACTTCTATTTTTATCCTCTGTTTGGTTTTATTTATTTAGTAATATTGTATTCTTTTATTTATTTACTCACTCTCTCAAGGATGACTGACGACTGACAGCTGGCCTTCCTGGTGGGTTGGTCTATTGTGCGTTTCCGTGAGTTTCTTACGTATTGATTGTTTTCTCTTTGGGGATTTTTTAGTTTAGAATTTAAGAGGGAGGCCTTTTAATTTTAATTTGACAACTTAGTAAGGAAGGATCTAAATTTGGCCCTGAAGGTGGGGTGGGTGTTATTATATAGGCGTCTTTTTTAAGTAGGCTGTTGTTTTTACGCTCTTAGTTGAAACGAAAGCTAACCTAACTCCCTCTGGAAGGTGGGGCCACCTGCGACCCCACAGGTGAGCGTACCCTTCTTGGGGGCAACTGCCGTAGCCCGTCCCAAGCCGGGATGAGAAAAGTAGAGGGGCCTAACCGTACCTAATCTGTGTCCCCTGCCGGCCATCCAACGCCGGGTGTAGAAGAGATGCCGAGAGGCGAATGCTCTGCACCCGGGCTGAGGAACCCCAACTCGGCGATGGTTTCGGCCCCAAGAAGAAGAATAACAAGAGTAATGGGCATAGTAATTATAGTTCTATCGATAACAGCAACATAAAATGTGCAATAACTTAAGTTATATTGAAAATAATAAGAGTAATAGAAATATTAATTATAGTGCTATCGATAACAGCAACATAATATGGGTAATAATATAAGTTATATTTTGAATAACGAGAGTAATAGAAATATTAATTATAGTGCTATCGATAAGAGCACCCCAATATGCGTAATAATATAAGTTATATTGGTGACAATGAGAGTAATAGAAATAATAATTATAGGTCTATAGATAATGGCAACATAATATGGCGAATAATATAAGTTATATTGAGAAAATCAAGAGCCATAGGCATAGTAATTATAGTTCTATCGATAACAGCAACATAAAATGTGTAATAACCTAAGTTATATTGGTGACAATTAGAGTAATAGAAGTAATAGTTATGGGTCTATAGGTAATGGCAACATAATATGGCTAATAATATAAGTTATATTGAGAATATCAAGAGCAATAGGCATAGTAATTAAGGTTCTGTCGATAACAGCAACGTAAAATGTGTAGTAACCTAAGTTATATTGGTGACAATGAGAGTAATAGAAGTAATAATTATAGGTCTATAGATAATGGCAACATAATATGGCTAATAATATAAGTTATATAGGGAATATCAAGAGCAATAGGCATAGTAATTATAGTACTATCGATAACAGCAACATAAAATGTGTAATAACCTAAGTTATATTGAAAATAATAAAAGTAATAGAAATATTAATTATAGTGCTATCGATAACACCAACATATTATGGGTAATAATATAAGTTATATTTTGAATAACAAGAGTAATAGAAACATTAATTATAGTGCTATCGATAACACCAACATAATATGGGTAACAATATAAGTTATATTTTTAATAACAAGAGTAATGGGCATATTAATTATAGTTCTATCGATAACAGCAACATAAAATGTGTAATAACCTAAGTTATATTGGTGACAATGAGAGTAATGGAAATAATAATTATAGGTCTATAGATAATGGCAACATAATATGGCTAATAATATGAGTTATACTGAGAATAACAAGAGCAATAGGCATAGTAATTATAGTTCTATCGATAACAGCAACATAAAATGTGTAATAACCTAAATTATATTGGTGAAAATAGGAGTAATAGAAATAATAATTAGGGGTCTATAGATAATGGCAACATAATATGGCGAATAATATAAGTTATATTGAGAATAACAAGAGCAGTAGGCATAGTAATTAAGGTTCTATCGATAACAGCAACATAAAATGTGTAATAATCTAAGTTATATTGAAAATGATAAAAGTAATAGAAATATTAATTATAGTGCTATCGATAACAGCAACATAATATGGGTAATAATATAAGTTATATTTTGAATAACGAGAGTAATAGAAATATTAATTATAGTTCTATCGATAAGAGCACCCCAATATGCGTAATAATATAAGTTATATTGGTGAAAATGGGTGTAATAGAAATAATAATTATAGGTCTATAGATAATGGCAACATAATATGGCGAATAATATAAGTTATATTGAGAATAACAAGAGCAGTAGGCATAGTAATTATAGTTCTATGGATAACAGCAACATAAAATGTGTAATAACCTAAGTTATATTGGTGACAATGAGAGTAATAGGTTTTTTTTTTAGGTTTTTATTTTCTTCTTCCGAAGATGGTGTTTTGGCCAACAGACTGGTTCATTTCGCCACTACAACTCTTTTACATCACATCATAATGTAACGCGAGCGTACATTGTAATCATCCTGAATATAGTCAGTGTAGTATGGCGACACGACCGTGAGAATATTTCCAGAGCGCGTCTGTACGTTGTTATATCGATGATCATAGATTACGAGCGAAATTTAAACTATCTGAGCGTGCGATCATGTACAATAGACGAAGCTCATATTGTTAAAGCCACCGGACGTGGGTGTTCGTGCTAGGAAAAGTTTGGGAATCTAGAGAATAAACATAGCTTCATTTTGAATGTTTGTAGAGATTAATTTATTAGGGACCGTATCGAATTCGTTGTTTTCGACTAAGTCGCGTTCGGTTCTGGAAAGCTTCGAAATCTCCTTCGAATATCCTGTCGTTTCATGCACTCGAAGAGGGTCGTAAATTTTCGCCTAGTACAGGGACTTTGTTTTCGCGTTCTCTGGGTCCCACGCTTTCTCTAAGCACATGTGCGATGTTACGTTCCCGCGTCTTGGCGGAGCCTCCACCACCACGCGGCTGAGGGTAGACCACAGGCGGGAGAAGGGGCCCACATCAGACGGGGGTGGACTCCTCCACCATTGGACGAGGGATGATCCTGAGGGAGGATCCAGGATCCAGCGAGGAAGGGGCATCGATCCGCATCACCCGATGATCTGCTTTGCCAAGCGCAGAACGATCAGACTAATTTTGTATTTTATACGCTCCATTTCGCTCTCGTAAAAGAAATATTTTGTCAATTATCTAAATAAACAGTTGGACTTGGTCGTTTTCCATTTTAAATCTGTTTGAATCATTTTCTACACACCGCGAGCAGAGCGCTCAGCGCTCCACGGATTAACTTACCCACATCCCAGAATTCCTAGACCGCGGGCGGTAAACGCAACAATAATAATACCTCAGCACCACCCAGCGTTCACATTCCATACCACCATTCCACTCTCTCCACTCTCGTCTTTCCCATGCTTGTGCCCGGTCTTCACTCTTCACTCTTTTCCTTTCATGCTTAAAGCGCCATACCTCCTTTTACCCTCCTTTATCACAAAATCTTATCTTAAAATACCCTATCTCTACTCTCCTACTACTGTTATATTCATCCATCGCATAATAAAAATTATAAATATACATATATTCGAACTTATTACAATACCGCAGTATATATCCCTGACAGGTACATACAGTGTTAACCAAAGATAACATATATAAAATATATAAAAAATATATATTGTGACGGATCGGTGGGGGAAAGCCCGAAGGGCGTTCCCTGGAGTGGGGGCAGTCAGGGAAAACGGCCCTCCACGCACCGATGCTCACACCCACGGCCGATTTATTTAACGGGGCGCCAGTGCTAATGCACTCATCCGTAGTAATCGCCCTTCCGGCTGCTCTATCGGGAGCGGGAATCAGAGGGGGTCAGAAAAAAAACTAGTAAAAGACCCGCGAGTTCGTATCCAATAGAAAATGCTTTTATTCGGGCCTCCAAGTAGGCCACGTAAGCAGAACAAAAAAATGAATTCGCGTGGGCCCCACGCGTTACAAGCAACGGTCGAGGAAAAGGGGTCAACTCGCCAGTTGGGAGGCTTTCGCGGCGCGGGGGCTCACGGTACGCGCGAGTACAAAGATAGAAAGGTACAAAGAAAACGCTGCGGTATTCGCCCGCGGAGGAACACGCCCTCTTAGGGGTCGTGGACAGTAAGGGGACGTTGGTCCTAAATACCCAAACACAGCGAAAAGAGAGAAAACTAGATTAGAGGGGACGGTGTCGTGTAAACCGTCCGCGGCCTCTAGGGTCCTCGTCACTGGGGCCAGGGGTCCTATCGCCCTCGCCCACGCGCAAATGAATACCAAAAGAAATGGGTAAAGAGGTAACTCCTACCTTCTTGGCGCGGGTGTATCCCAAATACTCCACATTGGAGCGGCGGCGACAAGTCCACACGCAGACACACACACAGTATACAACCACGCAATACCGGAAAAAAAAAACAATGAAAACGGAATGCACTACTAATTAACAGAAAAAGAAACGGAACAGAACTGGACGCAACGCGCAAAAGAAAAAAGACAAGAACAATTCGGGCTGAAGCGGGGCTTTGGCGAAAAACGGTGACTTTTAGTCGCGGCGGCTCGCTTGCTTCTCTTGAACCATCCTCTTCTTCCCCCGGTTCGCGGTATTCCCCCACCCCGAGGATTTCGGCGTTGAGGATGGGCCATTCCGCGGTGGTGTCTGATGGCCAGGTCCTGGGGCCCTCTCGAGGTGGCAGTTGAGGGTGGTTTGTCCCCAGGCCTGGCGTTTCCCGGTGGTCGGCTGCCGGTCGCCCCCGCGGAGGATGACGGGGTG
Organism: Megachile rotundata; assembly: GCF_050947335.1. NCBI lineage: Eukaryota > Metazoa > Arthropoda > Insecta > Hymenoptera > Megachilidae > Megachile > Megachile rotundata. Next base: position 102,318 of record NW_027473443.1, on the reverse strand, counting down.
GCGCCGCGACCGGGGATAACGGTGGTTCCTTCCTGGTGTTGGTGAAGGGGGGGGGGGGGGGGGAGAGAAAAGCGTAGCGTCCGAAATAATTAAAAAATAAGAAAACACACACGCTCGCTCATTCACACCTGCCCCAGCGGCGAGGGGGTCCGCTTGGGCGGAGGAGTGGGGCTGGCAATTCGGGACGATCCTCGTAACGAGGCATAACCAAAAAAAAGAAGGTAATCAACCAAATGAAAATATGCCTCGTTACAATATATAAAATATCTCTCACATATTATTATCGCATATCTCCCCTATTACTATCCTTTATCTTAAATATCACAATTTTATGCCGCATTTCTTAATAAAGGTGCCTATCAGTCGCAGGGGCCTTGCCTCCCCCATCTCTTTGGTTTCGTGAAACTCACAACCTCTTCTCACATTACCTTTTGTCATCCTCCTCACAAACTCATTCCTTTTTTCACTATATTTATCACACTCCCACAAGACATGCTCTATATCCTCTATCTTATCACACATCTCACAGTATGGATCTGCCACCATTGTGACGTGGTATTTTATACCCGTCACAAGGAGCCTCCTCGGGAGACCGGACGGGTCATAGGTCGCCGTCAGATACCGTCTAGAGAGAGAACGAAGCGCGTATAATATCGTAAGAACAAATTCTGCCGCTATACTATTTTATATGTACCGCCGGAGAATGACGTCACTGTCAACGAAGGAGCAACGTACGTCGAGGGAAAACGCCGCTGCTCTGCCGCTACCCCGCTCGGATCCTCCGATAGACGAAGAGAGGCAGCGGAGTAAGAGGAGAGAACCCAGCGAGATACCGACGTACGCCGAAGGAAAGTGCCGATTCCCCGCCGCTTCCCCGCTCCGGCCCTACGATAGAAGAAGAGAGGCTGCGGAGACGGGAGAAGCCCTGCCGAAGAAGACTTCGATAGAATTCGGAAACTCCGGCAGAGGGTGGGGGTAGGCTACGAGGTGTCCTAATACCGGCGCAAGGGCTCGCGGATCCTTATTCTGTATTCGGCACTTGCCTAGGTTTTTTTTGTAAAGTTTAATAGCGTTCCGTGAAGAAAAGTACATTACCGAGATCCCGAGTTTAGCGCCCCGTATTTGGACACCTTGGTAAGCCCCCTCATTTACCGATATTTGTATGTAAAAAAGCGCGAAATCGAGATTAACATATCGTGGGTTGTAGATCACCTGGCTTGCCATTCACGGGCAGGTTCTGCAAAGTGTGACCGGAGTGGCTTTGTCTCGTAGGGAAATTAGTTTAAGTTAGAAGGGTAAAAAAACCCGGGGGCCCCTGTCCGGGACGGTCGCGGATCCCGACGTCAGGACTTTTTCGTGTCGTTGAGAGATCGCTTCTCGATCTCTCGAATCGCCACTCGGCCGGATCACCGAACCTGTACCGGGGAATGGTACAGCGTAAGCTACAATTAAAGTATCGTCTCGAGTAGGCCTTTGCCAATATTGTACCCTCCCACGTCTCGATTTCGCGAACTCTTGGTACGGGAGTAGAACGTAAAGTGCATGTTTGTCGTACCGGACATTTCGTGTTTGTCGCGTAACTTCTCGATTTCTCTCTCTAGACGGTCGCCGATACAGAATCGTTCCGCGTGTAGAATTAAATCGCGTCTCGTATAAAACTAAGTGCGTTAGATTCCGTGGCGTTTATTATAATTGCGTTACGTCGCGTCTCGTCGCGTTTCGCCGCGTTGCGTTCCGTTAGAATAATTGCGTCGCGTTTGGTTAAGTATTTGCGTTGCGTTTCCGTTAAATTAGTTGCGTCGCGTACCGTTCCGGGAATCGAGGAAATATCAAAGATTGTATTCCGCTTAGGAACTTGCATATTTCGTTTCCGTGGTTAAAATCTCGCGGAGATCGTATCTCGGCCTTCCGCCGAGAGCGTTACGGTTAACTCAAACTCCGATACTGGATCACACTGTACGCCTAGGTTATTTAGATTTTAAATAAAACACCGCTGTTAACAAATACCGCTAAATTGAGGTTTCTCGCGAATTATCCCGAATCACGTACTCTCGTCCGCCTCCGCGTCTAGCTCCTTTACCCTTAAAGAATCCCGCCACTCTACCATTGCGTTCGGATACTGAGCTACCGAGCCGTTCCGCCGCCGATTCGAATCTTCCGCGTTTTTCCGAGATTGACATAAACGGTTTTCCCATCTTTCCGCCCGATTCGGATCGGGCGCCGAAGTGCTACGCGCGCGCGCGAATCCGCGGAGGCGCCGCGACGGTTATCGTCGCGGGCACGGTCAGGAAGGGCCGACCGAGAATTCGCGGGCGAAGCGGTGTCGCGGGCCGTTACCGAGCTAACCGCGAAATACCGTGTAGCACCATAAATTTTCTGAATAAAGACCACCTTAAATTATAATGATCCGCCCTTATTCTACTCAAACTACAAAATACCTCCCTACTCAACTCTCCTATACCCCTAAACCATGGAAAATCCTTACCTACGTTATTCCATCGCGCCTCAAAATACCTTCTCCCCTTATACTCCCCCTGTCTCAAATGCGTTTCCGTTGATTCCACCCATCCCCTTTCCTTTACCACCCTCTTATAATCCTTCAAAGTAAACTTAACCCAAACATCAGCATCCCCAATCGTTGCTTCCTTTGCCGCTCTATCAGCCCTTTCATTACCTTCTATTCCCACATGTGCCGGGATCCATGCCAGCACAATCTTTCCTCTATCATTCCCTCTTTTTTTTAGCTCACAATTTCTCTTCTTTATCCTATTTTTAATATTATCCACCGCATCCCCCCTATCCTGTCCCCTGTTATCCTTTGCTAACTCACTTATCGTACTCAAAGAGTCCGACAAAATCACAACATCCCTTCCCCTGAATCTCCTACCCGCAATCTCTACCGCTCTTCCTATAGCCGTCATTTCTATTGTATAAACAGAACATTGACTTGGAGAAGTAAAGGTCTCCTCCTCCCATTCTTCTCCACCTTCCCTTATCACCACTGCACCTCCCCCATTTTTCCTGCTCTCTATTCTAGATCCATCAGTATATATCTCCACAACATTCTCTATTCTACCAAACATTTTCAGTTTTATCTCTCCCAATAAATCTTTCTCCCTCATTCCTACGGTCTCAAAGTGTTTACCACACTTCCACTCTAAGCAACTCTCCATCCTATATACTCTCCACTCTCCGTTATACTCAATTGTTTCCTTCCTACTCATTCCCACCTCTATCTCCCCAAATCTTCTCCACGCATCTACTATCATATCCTTGCCTTCACTGATCTCCTCCTCGTCACTATTTCTAATCCTATCCTCAATAGCCCCCACTACTTCTCTATTTCTACTCCAGAACTTTCTAGCGATATACCACTCCATTAGCACCCTAACTCTTGTTTCCAGATCCATAATCCCGCTAACTCCTGCATTATGAACCCTTTGAACTTTCTCTCTATTCCTTTTATTGTTCAAATAAATAGGAGCACCGTATTCTATTACTGACCTAATCACTGCCACAAATACTTTTAGAACCGTTTTCGGCCCTGTACCTTTCCTTATTCCCCTAAGCATTGTAATATATTCATCGTTTTGTTCAATTTAGCCACTACATACTCCGTATGTTTTTTGAAGTCCAAACCTCTATCTATCCACATCCCCAAAAATTTTGCCGAATCCACTTCCTCTACCCTCCCGTTATTCACCATAAATTCTTCCTTCGCAAGTCCTCCCCCTTTTTTACTACTAATAAACTTTACAATTTGTGTTTTTTCCATTGCTATTTAGTCCTATTCTCTTAAGATTTTCTTTTAACCTATTTATTGCCTCCTCTATTTTCTTTTTACCTTCATTTCTCTTTTCGAACTCAACAAAAATAACGATATCGTCCGCATACTGGAGTATTTTCACCCCAGCCTCCCTCAAACCCTCGAAAATTCCTACCGTGTACAGATTATACAAAAGTGGGCTCAAAACCGACCCCTGCGGTAAGCCCTTCTTCAGCTTCATCTCTATCTTATTTCCTCCTAAAGTTCTTATTTCTATCTCTCTTTCCTATAGCTATGACTCAGTATATCTCGCTGCTTTCCCCGGACAGTGCATCTTCCTGAGTTCTCGCACCATTGTCCCATGCCTTACATTATCGTAAGCTGATTTAACGTCAATAAAAGCAGCCATCACTCTTCTTCCTCTTCCCCAACTCCCTCTGATACCATTTACCAGTATTGCAATATTGTCCATTGTTGATCTTCCCTTCCTGAAACCATTTTGGTTAATATCCATTTTTCCTTCCTCCTCCGCCCATAACCTAATTCTCTCATTCACTATCTTCTCCAAAATTTTTCCCAAACAATTCATCAACGATATCGGTCTTAAGGCTCTTTTTTATGGCTTGGGAATGAACTTTACTATCGCCTTCTTCCATATTTTCGGCACTAAACCGTTATTCCATACCTCGTTGTAGATTGTTAAAATCGCTTCTTTCCGTACCCTTGTCCATAGTTTCATTACATCATACCCAATTTCATCTTGCCTGGGGCTGATTTACCCTTAGAGTTAGCCAGCGCCTACTCCAACTCCTCCATCTCCAGGTCCCTGCTGATCCATCCCTCTTCCACCAGGTGACTCTCTTCTCCCATCTCATCCGCCACTCCATCCACTCCTCCTATATTCCCCTCTTCACTCTCCTCTCCCTCCGTCTCCTCTGCTTCTCCATGCCTACAACAATATCCAGACTCTTCCAATTTCCTTACCTCCTCTTCCTCTAACTTTTGTATCTCCCATATTCCCAAATTGTTTTGATCTTCCGCCGTCGAACCCTTTATTAAACTTCTTACCTTCCTCCACATCTCCCCAATATTCCCTTTGTGTTTAATGCTCTTAATGAACTCTTCCCATGCCTCATTCTTTTTCCTTTTGATTACTATTTTCATTTTCCTCCTCGCTTTTACAAGTTTATTCCAGTTCTCTTCTGTCGGCCTCCTACCCATTTCCTTCGTAGCTTTCCTCCTTTCTTCCTTTAACTCCTCACACTCGTTATCCCACCAAGGTTGTCTCTTAACCTTCCTCTTCTTTTCCCTATTCCTAACCCCCCTTCCTTCTCTATTCCCATTTTCCGTCTCTCTTCCCTCTCTTACCCCCTTATAGCAGCCCTCTATTCCTTCCATGAAAATTCTAACCACTTCTTTATACTTTTCTTCAATCTCATTTCCAGACCTCGCAATACTCATTACCTTTTCCTCACTCCTTATCATCCATTTTAATAGTTCTGCTTTTTCTATTTCATCAAACTTGTATCTCCTATTTCCCACTCTACCTTCAATCATTCTCATCTCCTCATAAATATCGAATTTGATCACCTGATGGTCAGACCCTAAAGTCTCCCCTGTTTCCTTAGCCTGTACATCCAGCGCTATATCCGCCGATGTCACTATTAAGTCTATATTTAATGCCAATTGATCCACTCTACCCATCCTAGACATAGTCGCAAAATTTATAACCACCATCTCTTCCTCATCCATAACCTCCTCCAGTACTGTCCCTGTAACGTCCCCGTTATCACAGTTCCAACTCCTACTTTTAGCATTAAAGTCCCCTACAAATACTCTCTTCACACCTCTTCTCTCGTCCCTAAAGAGTCTTCTACAATCCTCCCTGCTTAACGCAGTACCTGGTCTCCTATATACTAGTACTATCTCCAAACTCCCTCTCTCTGTCTCAACTTCCACACACATATTCTCCCATTTTGGATCATTTCTTAAGTATACATCCGCCTTTCTTATCTTAACATTTTCCTTAACCATTATACACAGCCCCCCACCTCTATTTTCCATTTCTCCATCCTTCCTCACCAGGTGCCACCCCGGAATTCTAAAACTGTCCTCCTCCTTCAGCCATGTCTCTGTTACTGCTAACAGATCAAAATTCTCCAATAATCTTCTAACCTCCACCCTTTTATTCCTAGTACTCCTCGCATTCCACACCCCGCACCTCATCTCGTCTCAATTGTTGTCATAATCCCTTCCCTCTTCCTCCCCTCTCTCCCTCTTGCCACCCTTTCTCTTCCTACAACAATGTCCCTCACTTCCTGCATATTTTCCATATTATAAGGCCCCTTCTTCGACGTAGCACAAGCACTCCTATACCCTTTACCCCCTCAATATCCTGAACATTGTACCGTCCATTTACCCCTCCTCTCATACCTGAATATTCCTCATCTACATAGCATGCCCTGTCCCAAAACCTAAACCCTTTACTCACTAATCTACATTTATCCAATATAATATACGAGTATAAAATATACAGAATATAATATATAGCAAACATTATAAACAATGTGGAAAAATATCTTTAAAAGTACTATAAAAATCTTATATAGACTAAATCTGAGAAATAACTTGGCAGTCTTTTATTCTTAATACTGTTACCCTTACCAAGCGCCAAAAATAAAAGTATCCGAACTCTTAACTCTAACCTTATATCTAATTTACACACTAAGATGAGTCCTTTTTTTTTTTTTTAAGTACATATCCCGCAACGCAATCAGTCTTTGTTTCAGTTTGTGTATTGTCACTTCCTATATTTCTCCCTACGACCACCCTCTTATGTTCCACATCATTTTCCTTTTTACACTTTCCACTACACTCTCCATGTTTATTCCCAATTATCATTAACTTTACCATTTCTCCTCTTCCATCTCTTTCATCCTTTTACCATTCATCTCCTCCTCTCTCTCCTCTTCCGCTCCTTTTGCTTCTTCTTCTTTGTCTTCTCCTATCTCCCCCTTCTCCGATCCCTTTTTCGTTTGTTCATTATTATTTCCTTGTGGCTCCTCCCTCCTTTCTCTTGTCCTCTTCCGGCTTTCTGCTGGACCCTATACTTATACTTATACTTTGACCCTTGCGCAGTCTTAAACCGCAAGAGATACACATGCACAGTAAATTTTTGCAAAAAAAGTTAACAAAGAACAAATGAATGAAGCACCCTCAATCATGATGTAATTAGTTTGTACTTGTTCCTGAAAGAGTGTCCCTGATTTTTTTTCTATGCACGCTCGCCGGTTTTTTCCTAGGTGTGTGATCCGATCTGAACAAAGCCGCTCGCATCTTGGAGAGTCTGACTCCCCATTGGTACCATTACCAAAAATTTGTTCATTTTTTAGTTGCAAAGGATTATTGTTGCAACAAAAATTGAGAAACGAATATCCATGTTGTCTTTTACTTAATTTTGCTCATGGCATTTGTAACAACCCTGGAACCTAAGTTCAGATAGTTACAAGCGCTAAAAGGTAAAGAGCGGCTTTTACCCCTAAACGACTCGATTTCGCAAGTAAAGATTGTGGGATTCGTGTGGTGTGCGGTTAAGGAGTGAAATCCACAGGTCAATATCTTTCAACAATCTGATTTATTCAATAAACGATAAGAAATGAAACTAACAAATAACGATAACAACAAAATAAAGAAAAGTATATAAATTATAACTGATTGATTAGAATACAGAAACTAAATAGATCTTGATAATAATAATAGAAATAATAGAATTTGACAAATTAAACAATATGTAACAGATAATAGTGAATTTAACGATATGAGACTCGCTGGTCAGTACTTTATATTGGACCGTATGTTCGAGAAACGGTTGAAATGTTTTCGAACGCGCGTTCTGTCTCGCTCGCTCGTCAGCTCGCGCGACTGCTGAGCCTCGCGGCGAGGGCGACGCGGGGGGGGGGGGGGGGGGGCGGAGGTAGCCTCCAACGATATATGTTTTGTCCCGCGACGGTTAACGCTCTCTTGTTGTTCCGAATTGTTAGAAGCACCTTCGGCAAACGAAACGATACCTTTTTCGCTTTTGAGATATTCTCACGATCATGAACAGTATAAAATAATTTTCAGAAAAAAAATACACCGACTTCGAAATGCACTAAAAAGTATAAAATAATTTCTATTTCCTAATGAAGTAATTTCTATTTCATTGAATTATACAATTACGTAACAGATATGAATGAAACCTATTTACTCGTTAGGTAGTATATTCAATACATTTCAACCTTTTCGGAGGCGGCGCAAAATTAAAAGATTTTCGTGAACATGTCAACCTTTGGACAGCCGAACATAGGCAAAGCTTGTATAGCTGTTTTTTTCAATACATATAACTCGCCAGCACGCCGCGAAGTGGGTGTTAGTGCGTATAGAATGTAACTATGGTCTATCTAGCCCTTTGCGGAGGGGACGGTTCGAAGTGAACCGTACCGTGGGGCCGAGCTTCTGCCGCGATAGTCATTAAAAATTGCCTGCGCATATTTCTGCTTAAACGCGGTTTTCGTTCATAGCATTCCAAGTCAAATTCTGTACATATTATATGTATATGCACAGATTTACGTACATGCACACATGTAGGCGTTTCTCGGCTCTATCAGTTGTTTTTGCGGAACGCATATATGAGTTCTTCGGCCAATTTGATGATTTACGCAGAACGCATATATGCGGCTATAGTCCGCAAAGGGCTAGATTCATAGAGTATGCGACGGAAAGACTCGATCGCCGCATATACTATAAAGATAGAGCCCATCTGCCGCAAATTTGGTAATTCCCGCGTCGAGGGCTCCACTTATAGGTTCTTAGATCCATGGGTTCCAGCAGGCCCCCTAGGTTACTGTGGTGGCGGTTCAATTTTGGTGGGGAAAGTGGTTAAAGGGTGATAAATAGTGTTGTGAAGTGAGGGGAGACCGTGGGGGAAGTGAGCGGTGAAGTTCTGTAAAAATCAGAGGTGAAATAATGAATTTATAAATATAATAAAAATCGAATTTTCGGTAATGACGACCTCCACGCGACGCGAGGGAAAGCATGGGGTGCAAACGCATGAGTAATTGAAAGCGAGGAAACGAGTGTTCGGGCCGACCGCGGAATAAAATAAATATGTGCGCAACTTAAACACGATTTTTTTTTATACATTGCGAGTGGAAATAGTGCATTTTAAGGGTGAAAGTTGCCCTCGGAGAAGGACTTGCGCGAACACGTGGTCGTGTGACATGTTGTGAGAAAGTCGCAGAAATTAAATAAATTAATAATGTAAATGTCATTAGGGATTTAGAGTGAGGGAAAGGGCGAATGAGGCATATTGAATGCACGCGGTGATTAGTTTTGGCTATTTTCGTATTTTCGTGACTTGATAGTAAATAAATAATGGCGTCGGTCGAGCAAGCTTCGATATATCGTACGAACACGTGGGCATCTCCGCGCGAGGGAAAGCGTAGAGCGTAAAGGCCGGTTCGCAAACATCCAACGTGGCCGGGGAAGGGTCGCTGCAGGCGCATGGAGAGCGGCCCTTGCGGACGAAGCCTAAGGGCGAAGCGAAGGCACGCGGCAACAAGCAAGATGGCGGAGGCATGGCGCGTATTTCAAATGGTAAGCGGATAGGTTGAAGCAAGAAGACAATGAGGCGGAGGAGAGGAAGAGGCGAGACGACACGGAACGAAGTGAAGGAAGGAAGTAATTAATTAATTTATAAATAAATGTAGTGAATGAGATTAGTAATAAAAATAATAATAATAATATAAATTAATTAATAATTAATGAATAAATTATTATAAATAGTGAAGTCATTAGTAGATTAATAAATAAATAAATAAATTGTGACGTAGACGTCACGATCTGGCAACCGCGACCCGGCAACCGCGCTCCGTCAGCCGCGCTCCGTCAGTCGCGGGTCGTCGACCGCGCACCGTCAGCCGCGCACCGCGAGGTGGGGACCCCCCACCGAGACCCGGTACACTTAATCACCGATCGATCGCGTGATCGATGAGTTGGCTCGGGGCGTCAGCCCCGACAGGACCTCTTCGGAGGTCCGCTCCAGGCGAATTCGGCTTCCCCGATCTGCGGACAAGGCTCGGACTGGGAAAGCTGGAGGTCGGCACCGGTGCGAAGGCAAGGCCACGCAGCTGGCCACGCCAACCCTCGGCGCCTCCACCGGCCATGGAGCAAGCGGCAAGGCCCAGCTCAATAGGAGTGGAGGACGCGAGACAACGGTCTATCGACTCCTCTACCGGTTGCGGCCGGGCCCGGGGTAGGTAAGTCGGAGTGGACACCGTGTCGGAGGCCAGGCCACGGCGCGGAGTCTACCGGACCGCCGGGAAGCTAACTCAGGAACATCTCTGGAACAACTATCGGCTTTAATAAGAGCAAGGCAAGGCCAGAAGTGGCCACTCACCCTGTGTTCTTTACTATCCTCCCTCCTCCTCCTCTTCTCGATCGCACACCGGCCGTAGAATAAGTACCGCGAAACCCGCGAACGCGTTCCTCCGCCGAACCGCGAACACCGCGACGTGTTCCTCCGCCGAACCGCGAGCACCGCGACGTGTTCCTCCGCCCGCACCGCGAACGCGTTCCTCCGACCGATCCGCGAACTCCGCAATGCGCTCCTCCGACCGAACCGACCGACCGACCCGCGAGCGCCGCGTCGGACTTAGAGACAACATAGATTGTAAGAATAGGTAGGAATAGTACCTAAGCGCGTAGCATGTAAGCGTAGTATGTAAGACTATATTGTAAGCGTTAGGTATAAGACCCGCGCCGCCACCGCCGCCATATTGTAATGACTATCGCGTCTAACACCGTGCATTGTATATTCTAGAAGCCGAAAACCGCGGAACCGCAGGCGACTCCACCGGCAGCGGACCCGAACAACAACGATAATAAATAGATATAGTTAGAGCTAAACCGTGTGTTCTCTCTTGTACCGCGACCAGTCCCCTTCCTTCCGCGATCGGCCCCCTCGCGTCGACCCTGGCGCGCTGAAGCGTCCGGCACAAGGGGGCCTGTGAGCCGCGTACTCCACCGCGCTGCCTGGCAGCGCAGGCGGAGGAAACGGCTACGTTACAGATTGATAATAATAACAGTAATAAGTATAGTAATTATCGTTCTACCGATCATATAAGCATAATATGGCTAATAATATGAGTTAGATTGATAATAATAAGAGTAATAAGTATAGTAATTGACGTTCTATCGATCATATCTGCATAATATGGTTAATACTATGAGTTAGATTGATAATAGTGGGTGTAATAACTATAGTAATTAACGTTCTATCGATCACATAAGCATAATATGGCTAATAATATGAGTTAGATTGATAATAACAAGAGTAATGAGTACAGTAATTGTCGTTCTATCGATCATATCTGCATAATATGGTTAATAATATGAGTTACATTGATAATAATAAGAGTAATAAGTATAGTAATTGTAGTTCTATCGATCATATAAGCATAGTATTGCTAATAATATGCGTTAGATTGATAATAATAACAGTAATAAGTATAGCAATTATCGTTCTACCGATCATATAAGCATAATATGGCTAATAATATGAGTTAGATTGATAATAGTGGGTGTAATAAGTATAGTAGATGTCGTTCTATCGATCACATAAGCATAATATGGCTAAAAATATGAGTTAGATTGATAATAATAAGAGTAATAAGTATAGTAATTGTCGTTCTATCGATTATATAAGCATAATATGGCTAATAATATGAGTTAGATTGATAGTAAGAAGAGTAGTGAGGGTAGTAATTGTAGTTCTATCAATCATATCTGCATAATATGGCTAATAATATGAGTTGGATTGATAACAATAAGAGTAATAAGTATTGTAATTATAGTTCTATCGATCATATAAGTATAATATGTCTAATAATATGAGTTAGATTGATAATAATATGAGTAATAAGTATAGTAATTGACGTTCTATCGATTATATCTGCATATTATGGTTAATAATATGAGTTGGATTGATAATAGTGGGTGTAATAAGTATAGTAATTGTCGTTCTATCGATCATATAAGCATGATATGGCTAAAAATATGAGTTAGATTGATAATAATAAGAGTAATAAGTATAGTAATTGTCGTTCTATCGATCATATCAGCATAATATGGCTAATAATATGAGTTAGATTGATAATAATAGGAGTAATGAGTATAGTAATTGTGGTTCTATCGATCATATAAGCCTAATATGGCTAATAATGTGAGTTAGATTGATAATAATAAGAGTAATAAGTATAGTAATTGTCGTTCTTTCGATCATATCAGCATAATATGGCTAATAATATGAGTTAGATTGATAATAATAAGAGTAATAAGTATAGTAATTGTCGTTCTATCGATCATATAAGCATAATATGGCTAATAATATGAGTTAGATTGATAGTAAGAAGCGTAGTGAGGGTAGTAATTGTAGTTCTATCAATCATATCTGCATAATATGGCTAATAATATGAGTTGGATTGATAACAATAAGAGTAATAAGTATAGTAATTATAGTTCTATCGATCATATAAGTATAATATGTCTAATAATATGAGTTAGATTGATAATAATATGAGTAATAAGTATAGTAATTGACGTTCTATCGATCGTATCTGCATAATATGGTTAATAATATGAGTTAGATTGATAAAAGTGGGTGTAATAAGTATAGTAATTGTCGTTCTATCGATCACATAAGCATAATATGGCTAATAATATGAGATAGATTGATAATAATAAGAGTAATAAGTATAGTAATTGAGGCTCTACCGATCATATAAGCATAATATGGCTAATAATATGTGTTAGATTGATACTAATAAGATTAATGAGTGTAGTAATTGTAGTTCTATCGATCATATCTGCATAATATGGTTAATAATATGAGTTAGAGTGATAAAAGTGGGTGTAATAGGTATAGTAATTGTCGTTCTATCGATCACATGAGCATAATATGGCTAATAGTATGAGTTAGATTGATAATAATAAGAGTAATGAGTATAGTAATTGTCGTTCTATCGATCATATCTGCATAATATGGCTAATAATATGAGTTAGATTGATAATAATAAGAGTAACAAATATAGTAATTGTCGTTCGATCGATCATATAAGCCTAATATGGCTAATAATGTGAGTTAGATTGATAATAATAAGAGTAATGAGGGTAGTGATTGTAGTTCTATCGATCATATCTGCATAATATGGCTAATAATATGAGTTGTATTGATAACAATAAGAGTAATAAGTATAGTAATTGTAGTTCTACCGATAATATAATTATAATATGTCTAATAATATGTGTTAGATTGATGATAATAAGAGTAATAAGTATAGTAATTATCGTTCTACCGATCATATAAGCATAATATGGCTAATAATATGAGTTAGATTGATAATAATAAGAGTAGTGAGGGTAGTGATTGTAGTTCTATCGATCATATCTGCATAATATGGCTAATAATATGAGTTGGATTGATAACAATAAGATTAATGAGTGTTGTAATTGTAGTTCTATCGATCACATCTGCATAATATGGTTAATAATATGAGTTACATTGATAATAATAAGAGTAATAAGTATCGTAATTGCCGTTCTATCGATCATATAAGCATAATATGGTTAATAATATGAGTTAGATTGATAATAGTGGGTGAAATAAGTATAGTAATTGTCGTTCTATCGATCACATAAGCATGATATGGCTAAAAATATGAGTTAGATTGATAATAATAAGAGTAATGAGTATAGTAATTGACGTTCTATCGATCATATAAGCCTAATATGGCTAATAATGTGAGTTAGATTGATAATAATAAGAGTAATGTGGGTAGTGATTGTAGTTCTATCGATCATATCTGCATAATATGGTTAATAATATGAGTTACATTGATAATAATATGAGTAATAAGTATAGTAATTGACGTTCTATCGATCATATCTGCATAATATGGTTAATAATATGTGTTACATTGATAATAATAAGAGTAATAAGTATAGTAATTGTAGTTCTATCGATCATATAAGCATAGTATTGCTAATAATATGCGTTAGATTGATAATAATAACAGTAATAAGTATAGCAATTATCGTCCTACCGATCATATAAGCATAATATGGCAAATAATATGAGTTACATTGATAATAATAAGAGTAATAGGTATCGTAATTGCCGTTCTATCGATCATATAAGCATAATATGGCTAATAATATGAGTTAGATTGATAATAATAAGAGTAGTAAGTATAGTAATTGACGTTCTATCGATTATATCTGCATATTATGGTTAATAATATGAGTTAGATTGATAATAGTAAGAGTAATGAGTAGAGTAATTGTGGTTCTATCGATCATATAAGCCTAATATGGCTAATAATGTGAGTTAGATTGATAATAATAAGAGTAATAAGTATAGTAATTGAGGTTCTACCGATCATATAAGCATAATATGGCTAATAATATGTGTTAGATTGATAATAATAAGATTAATGAGTGTAGTAATTGTAGTTCTATCGATCATATCTGCATAATATGGTTAATAATATGAGTTACATTGATAATAATAAGAGTAATAAGTATAGTAATTGACGTTCTATCGATCATATCTGCATAATATGGCTAATAATATGAGTTAGATTGATAATAGTAAGAGTAATGAGTATAGTAATTGTGGTTCTATCGATCATATAAGCCTAATATGGCTAATAATGTGAGTTAGATTGATAATAATAAGAGTAATAAGTATAGTAATTGATGTTCTACCGATCATATAAGCATAATATGGCTAATAATATGTGTTAGATTGATAATAATAAGATTAATGAGTGTAGTAATTGTAGTTCTATCGATCATATCTGCATAATATGGTTAATAATATGAGTTACATTGATAATAATATGAGTAATAAGTATAGTAATTGACGTTCTATCGATCATATCTGCATAATATGGTTAATAATATGAGTTACATTGATAATAATAAGAGTAATAAGTATAGTAATTGTAGTTCTATCGATCATATAAGCATAGTATTGCTAATAATATGCGTTAGATTGATAATAATAACAGTAATAAGTATAGCAATTATCGTCCTACCGATCATATAAGCATAATATGGCAAATAATATGAGTTACATTGATAATAATAAGAGTAATAGGTATCGTAATTGCCGTTCTATCGATCATATAAGCATAATATGGCTAATAATATGAGTTAGATTGATAATAATAAGAGTAGTAAGTATAGTAATTGACGTTCTATCGATTATATCTGCATATTATGGTTAATAATATGAGTTAGATTGATAATAGTAAGAGTAATGAGTATAGTAATTGTGGTTCTATCGATCATATAAGCCTAATATGGCTAATAATGTGAGTTAGATTGATAATAATAAGAGTAATAAGTATAGTAATTGAGGTTCTACCGATCATATAAGCATAATATGGCTAATAATATGTGTTAGATTGATAATAATAAGATTAATGAGTGTAGTAATTGTAGTTCTATCGATCATATCTGCATAATATGGTTAATAATATGAGTTACATTGATAATAATAAGAGTAATAAGTATAGTAATTGACGTTCTATCGATCATATCTGCATAATATGGCTAATAATATGAGTTAGATTGATAATAGTAAGAGTAATGAGTATAGTAATTGTAGTTCTACCGATAATATAATTATAATATGTCTAATAATATGTGTTAGATTGATGATAATAAGAGTAATAAGTACAGTAATTGACGTTCTATCGATCATATCTGCATAATATGGCTAATAATATGAGTTAGATTGATAATAATAAGAGTAATGAGTATAGTAATTGTCGTTCTATCGATCACATGAGCATAATATGGCTAATAATATGAGTTAGATTGATAATAATAAGAGTAATGTGGGTAGTGATTGTAGTTCTATCGATCATGTCTGCATAATATGGTTAATAATATGAGTTACATTGATAATAATAAGAGTAATAAGTATAGTAATTGACGTTCTATCGATCATATCTGCATAATATGGCTAATAATATGAGTTAGATTGATAATAATAAGAGTAGTGAGTATAGTAATTGTCGTTCTATCGATCATATAAGCATAATATGGCTAATAATGTGAGTTAGATTGATAATAATAACAGTAATGAGGGTAGTGATTGTAGTTCTATCGATCATATCTGCATAATATGGCTAATAATATGAGTTGTATTGATAACAATAAGAGCAATAAGTATAGTAATTGTAGTTCTACCGATAATATAATTATAATATGTCTAATAATATGTGTTAGATTGATGATAATAAGAGTAATAAGTACAGTAATTGACGTTCTATCGATCATATCTGCATAATATGGCTAATAATATGAGTTAGATTGATAATAATAAGAGTAATGAGTATAGTAATTGTCGTTCTATCGATCACATGAGCATAATATGGCTAATAATATGAGTTAGATTGA
The DNA here is from genome assembly GCF_050947335.1 of Megachile rotundata. NCBI lineage: Eukaryota > Metazoa > Arthropoda > Insecta > Hymenoptera > Megachilidae > Megachile > Megachile rotundata. The sequence continues at coordinate 86,045 of NW_027473443.1, read as the reverse complement.
TAATAATAAGAGTAATGAGTATAGTAATTGTCGTTCTATCGATCATATCTGCATAATATGGCTAATAATATGAGTTAAATTGATAATAATAAGAGTAATAAGTATAGTAATTGTAGTTCTATCGATCATATAAGCATAGTATTGCAAATAATATGAGTTAGATTGATAATAATAACAGTAATATGTATAGCAATTATCGTTCTACCGATCATATAAGCATAATATGGCTAATAATATGAGTTACATTGATAATAATAAGAGTAATAGGTATCGTAATTGCCGTTCTATCGATCATATAAGCATAATATGGCTAATAATATGAGTTAGATTGATAATAATAAGAGTAGTAAGTATAGCAATTGACGTTCTATCGATTATATCTGCATAATATGGTTAATAATGTGAGTTGGATTGATAATAGTGGGTGTAATAAGTATAGTAATTGTCGTTCTATCGATCATATAAGCCTAATATGGCTAATAATGTGAGTTAGATTGATAGTAAGAAGAGTAGTGAGGGTAGTAATTGTAGTTCTATCAATCATATCTGCATAATATGGCTAATAATATGAGTTGGATTGATAACAATAAGAGTAATAAGTATAGTAATTATAGTTCTATCGATCATATAAGTATAATATGTCTAATAATATGAGTTAGATTGATAATAATATGAGTAATAAGTATAGTAATTGGCGTTCTATCGATCATATCTGCATAATATGGTTAATAATATGAGTTAGATTGATAATAGTGGGTGTAATAAGTATAGTAATTGTCGTTCTATCGATCACATAAGCATGATATGGCTAAAAATATGAGTTAGATTGATAATAATAAGAGTAATAAGTATATTAATTGTCGTTCTATCGATCATATCAGCATAATATGGCTAATAATATGAGTTAGATTGATAATAATAAGAGTAATGAGTATAGTAATTGTCGTTCTATCGATCATATAAGCATGATATGGCTAATAATATGAGTTAGATTGATAATAATAAGAGTAATGAGTATAGTAATTGTCGTTCTATCGATCATATAAGCCTAATATGGCTAATAATGTGAGTTAGATTGATAATAATAAGAGTAATGTGGGTAGTGATTGTAGTTCTATCGATCATGTCTGCATAATATGGTTAATAATATGAGTTACATTGATAATAATATGAGTAATAAGTATAGTAATTGACGTTCTATCGATCATATCTGCATAATATGGTTAATAATATGAGTTACATTGATAATAATAAGAGTAATATGTATAGTAATAATCGTTCTACCGATCATATAAGCATAATATGGCTAATAATATGAGTTACATTGATAATAATAAGAGTAATAAGTATCGTAATTGCCGTTCTATTGATCATATAAGCATAATATGGCTAATAATATGAGTTAGATTGATAATAATAAGAGTAATAAGTATAGTAATTGACGTTCTATCGATCATATCTGCATAATATGGTTAATAATATGAGTTAGATTGATAATAATAAGAGTAATGAGTATAGTAATTGTCGTTCTATCGATCATATCTGCATAATATGGCTAATAATATGAGTTAGATTGATAATAATAAGAGTAATAAGTATAGTAATTGTAGTTCTATCGATCATATAAGCATAGTATTGCAAATAATATGAGTTAGATTGATAATAATAACAGTAATAAGTATAGCAATTATCGTTCTACCGATCATATAAGCATAATATGGCTAATAATATGAGTTACATTGATAATAATAAGAGTAATAGGTATCGTAATTGCCGTTCTATCGATCATATAAGCATAATATGGCTAATAATATGAGTTAGATTGATAATAATAAGAGTAGTAAGTATAGTAATTGACGTTCTATCGATTATATCTGCATAATATGGTTAATAATGTGAGTTAGATTGATAATAATAAGAGTAATGAGTATAGTAATTGTGGTTCTATCGATCATATAAGCCTAATATGGCTAATAATGTGAGTTAGATTGATAATAATAAGAGTAATAAGTATAGTGATTGTAGTTCTATCGATCATATCTGCATAATATGGCTAATAATATGAGTTGTATTGATAACAATAAGAGTAATAAGTATAGTAATTGTAGTTCTACCGATAATATAATTATAATATGTCTAATAATATGTGTTAGATTGATGATAATAAGAGTAATAAGTACAGTAATTGACGTTCTATCGATCATATCTGCATAATATGGCTAATAATATGAGTTAGATTGATAATAATAAGAGTAATGAGTATAGTAATTGTCGTTCTATCGATCACATGAGCATAATATGGCTAATAATATGAGTTAGATTGATAATAATAAGAGTAATGAGTATAGTAATTGTCGTTCTATCGATCATATCTGCATAATATGGCTAATAATATGAGTTAGATTGATAATAATAAGAGTAATAAGTATAGTAATTGTAGTTCTATCGATCATATAAGCATAGTATTGCAAATAATATGAGTTAGATTGATAATAATAACAGTAATAAGTATAGCAATTATCGTTCTACCGATCATATAAGCATAATATGGCTAATAATATGAGTTACATTGATAATAATAAGAGTAATAGGTATCGTAATTGCCGTTCTATCGATCATATAAGCATAATATGGCTAATAATATGAGTTAGATTGATAATAATAAGAGTAGTAAGTATAGTAATTGACGTTCTATCGATTATATCTGCATAATATGGTTAATAATGTGAGTTAGATTGATAATAATAAGAGTAATGAGTATAGTAATTGTGGTTCTATCGATCATATAAGCCTAATATGGCTAATAATGTGAGTTAGATTGATAATAATAAGAGTAATAAGTATAGTGATTGTAGTTCTATCGATCATATCTGCATAATATGGCTAATAATATGAGTTGTATTGATAACAATAAGAGTAATAAGTATAGTAATTGTAGTTCTACCGATAATATAATTATAATATGTCTAATAATATGTGTTAGATTGATGATAATAAGAGTAATAAGTACAGTAATTGACGTTCTATCGATCATATCTGCATAATATGGCTAATAATATGAGTTAGATTGATAATAATAAGAGTAATGAGTATAGTAATTGTCGTTCTATCGATCACATGAGCATAATATGGCTAATAATATGAGTTAGATTGATAATAATAAGAGTAATGAGTATAGTAATTGTCGTTCTATCGATCATATCTGCATAATATGGCTAATAATATGAGTTAGATTGATAATAATAAGAGTAATAAGTATAGTAATTGTAGTTCTATCGATCATATAAGCATAGTATTGCAAATAATATGAGTTAGATTGATAATAATAACAGTAATAAGTATAGCAATTATCGTTCTACCGATCATATAAGCATAATATGGCTAATAATATGAGTTACATTGATAATAATAAGAGTAATAGGTATCGTAATTGCCGTTCTATCGATCATATAAGCATAATATGGCTAATAATATGAGTTAGATTGATAATAATAAGAGTAGTAAGTATAGTAATTGACGTTCTATCGATTATATCTGCATAATATGGTTAATAATGTGAGTTAGATTGATAATAGTGGGTGTAAGAAGTATAGTAATTGTCGTTCTATCGATCATATAAGCCTAATATGGCTAATAATGTGAGTTAGATTGATAATAATAAGAGTAATGAGGGTAGTGATTGTAGTTCTATCGATCATATCTGCATAATATGGCTAATAATATGAGTTGGATTGATAACAATAAGATTAATGAGTGTAGTAATTGTAGTTCTATCGATCACATCTGCATAATGTGGTTAATAATATGAGTTACATTGATAATAATAAGAGTAACAAGTATAGTAATTGTAGTTCTATCGATCATATAAGCATAGTATTGCTAATAATATGAGTTAGATTGATAATAATAACAGTAATAAGTATAGTAATTATCGTTCTACCGATCATATAAGCATAATATGGCTAATAATATGAGTTACGTTGATAATAATAAGAGTAATAAGTATCGTAATTGCCGTTCTATCGATCATATAAGCATAATATGGTTAATAATATGAGTTAGATTGATAATAGTGGGTGAAATAAGTATAGTAATTGTCGTTCTATCGATCACATAAGCATGATATGGCTAAAAATATGAGTTAGATTGATAATAATAAGAGTAATAAGTATAGTAATTGTCGTTCTATCGATCATATCAGCATAATATGGCTAATAATATGAGTTAGATTGATAATAATAAGAGTAATGAGTATAGTAATTGTCGTTCTATCGATCATATAAGCATGATATGGCTAATAATATGAGTTAGATTGATAATAATAAGAGTAATGAGTATAGTAATTGTCGTTCTATCGATCATATAAGCCTAATATGGCTAATAATATGAGTTAGATTGATAATAATAAGAGTAATGTGGGTAGTGATTGTAGTTCTATCGATCATATCTGCATAATATGGTTAATAATATGAGTTACATTGATAATAATATGAGTAATAAGTATAGTAATTGACGTTCTATCGATCATATCTGCATAATATGGTTAATAATATGAGTTACATTGATAATAATAAGAGTAATAAGTATAGTAATTGTAGTTCTATCGATCATATAAGCATAGTATTGCTAATAATATGAGTTAGGTTGATAATAATAACAGTAATAAGTATTGCAATTATCGTTCTACCGATCATATAAGCATAATATGGCTAATAACATGAGTTACATTGATAATAATAAGAGTAATAGGTATCGTAATTGCCGTTCTATCGATCATATAAGCATAATATGGCTAATAATATGAGTTAGATTGATAATAATAAGAGTAGTAAGTATAGTAATTGACGTTCTATCGATTATATCTGCATAATATGGTTAATAATATGAGTTAGATTGATAATAGTGGGTGTAATAAGTATAGTAATTGTCGTTCTATCGATCATATAAGCCTAATATGGCTAAAAATATGAGTTAGATTGATAATAATAAGAGTAATAAGTATAGTAATTGTCGTTCTATCGATCATATAAGCATAATATGGCTAATAATATGAGTTAGATTGATAATAATAAGAGTAATGAGTATAGTAGTTGTCGTTCTATCGATCATATAAGCCTAATATGGCTAATAATGTGAGTTAGATTGATAGTAAGAAGAGTAGTGAGGGTAGTAATTGTAGTTCTATCAATCATATCTGCATAATATGGCTAATAATATGAGTTGGATTGATAACAATAAGAGTAATAAGTATAGTAATTATAGTTCTATCGATCATATAAGTATAATATGTCTAATAATATGAGTTAGATTGATAATAATAAGAGTAATAAGTATAGTAATTGTCGTTCTATCGATCATATAAGCATAATATGGCTAATAATATGAGTTAGATTGATAGTAAGAAGAGTAGTGAGGGTAGTAATTGTAGTTCTATCGATCATATCTGCATAATATGGTTAATAATATGAGTTACATTGATAATAAAATGAGTAATAAGTATAGTAATTGACGTTCTATCGATCATATCTGCATAATATGGTTAATAATATGAGTTACATTGATAATAATAACAGTAATAAGTATAGTAATTGTTGTTCTATCGATCATATAAGCATAGTATTGCTAATAATATGAGTTAGATTGATAATAATAACAGTAATAAGTATAGCAATTATCGTTCTACCGATCATATAAGCATAATATGGCTAATAATATGAGTTACATTGATAATAATAAGAGTAATAGGTATCGTGATTGCCGTTCTATCGATCATATAAGCATAATATGGCTAATAATATGAGTTAGATTGATAATAATAAGAGCAGTAAGTATAGTAATTGACGTTCTATCGATTATATCTGCATAATATGGTTAATAATATGAGTTAGATTGATAATAGTGGGTGTAATAAGTATAGTAATTGTCGTTCTATCGATCATATAAGCCTAATATGGCTAATAATGTGAGTTAGATTGATAATAATAAGAGTAATGAGGGTAGTGATTGTAGTTCTATCGATCACATCTGCATAATATGGAAAATAATATTAGTTGGATTGATAACAATAAGATTAATGAGTGTAGTAATTGTAGTTCTATCGATCACAGCTGCATAATATGGTTAATAATATGAGTTACATTGATAATAATAAGAGTAATAAGTATAGTAATTGTAGTTCTATCGATCATATAAGCATAGTATTGCTAATAATATGAGTTAGATTGATAATAATAACAGTAATAAGTATAGTAATTATCGTTCTACCGATCATATAAGCATAATATGGCTAATAATATGAGTTACGTTGATAATAATAAGAGTAATAAGTATCGTAACTGCCGTTCTATCGATCATATAAGCATAATATCGTTAATAATATGAGTTAGATTGATAATAGTGGGTGTAATAAGTTTAGTAATTGTCGTTCTATCGATCACATAAGCATAATATGGCTAAAAATATGAGTTAGATTGATAATAATATGAGTAATAAGTATAGTAATTGAGGTTCTACCGATCATATAAGCATAATATGGCTAATAATATGTGTTAGATTGATAATAATAAGATTAATGAGTGTAGTAATTGTAGTTCTATCGATCATATCTGCATAATATGGTTAATAATATGAGTTAGAGTGATAAAAGTGGGTGTAATAGGTATAGTAATTGTCGTTCTATCGATCACATGAGCATAATATGGCTAATAATATGAGTTAGATTGATAATAATAAGAGTAATGAGTATAGTAATTGTCGTTCTATCGATCATATCTGCATAATATGGCTAATAATATGAGTTAGATTGATAATAATAGGAGTAACAAATATAGTAATTGTCGTTCGATCGATCATATAAGCCTAATATGGCTAATAATGTGAGTTAGATTGATAATAATAAGAGTAATGAGGGTAGTGATTGTAGTTCTATCGATCATATCTGCATAATATGGCTAATAATATGAGTTGTATTGATAACAATAAGAGTAATAAGTATAGTAATTGTAGTTCTACCGATAATATAATTATAATATGTCTAATAATATGTGTTAGATTGATGATAATAAGAGTAATAAGTATAGTAATTATCGTTCTACCGATCATATAAGCATAATATGGCTAATAATATGAGTTAGATTGATAATAATAAGAGTAATGAGTATAGTAATTGTCGTTCTATCGATCATATCTGCATAATATGGCTAATAATATGAGTTAGATTGATAATAATAAGAGTAACAAATATAGTAATTGTCGTTCTATCGATCATATAAGCATAATATGGCTAATAATATGAGTTAGATTGATAGTAAGAAGAGTAGTGAGGGTAGTAATTGTAGTTCTATCGATCATATCTGCATAATATGGTTAATAATATGAGTTACATTGATAATAAAATGAGTAATAAGTATAGTAATTGACGTTCTATCGATCATATCTGCATAATATGGTTAATAATATGAGTTACATTGATAATAATAACAGTAATAAGTATAGTAATTGTTGTTCTATCGATCATATAAGCATAGCATTGCTAATAATATGAGTTAGATTGATAATAATAACAGTAATAAGTATAGCAATTATCGTTCTACCGATCATATAAGCATAATATGGCTAATTATATGAGTTACATTGATAATAATGAGAGTAATAGGTATCGTGATTGCCGTTCTATCGATCATATAAGCATAATATGGCTAATAATATGAGTTAGATTGATAATAATAAGAGCAGTAAGTATAGTAATTGACGTTCTATCGATTATATCTGCATAATATGGTTAATAATATGAGTTAGATTGATAATAGTGGGTGTAATAAGTATAGTAATTGTCGTTCTATCGATCATATAAGCCTAATATGGCTAATAATGTGAGTTAGATTGATAAAAATAAGAGTAATGAGGGTAGTGATTGTAGTTCTATCGATCACATCTGCATAATATGGAAAATAATATTAGTTGGATTGATAACAATAAGATTAATGAGTGTAGTAATTGTAGTTCTATCGATCACAGCTGCATAATATGGTTAATAATATGAGTTACATTGATAATAATAAGAGTAATAAGTATAGTAATTGTAGTTCTATCGATCATATAAGCATAGTATTGCTAATAATATGAGTTAGATTGATAATAATAACAGTAATAAGTATAGTAATTATCGTTCTACCGATCATATAAGCATAATATGGCTAATAACATGAGTTACATTGATAATAATAAGAGTAATAGGTATCGTAATTGCCGTTCTATCGATCATATAAGCATAATATGGCTAATAATATGAGTTAGATTGATAATAATAAGAGTAGTAAGTATAGTAATTGACGTTCTATCGATTATATCTGCATAATATGGTTAATAATATGAGTTAGATTGATAATAGTGGGTGTAATAAGTATAGTAATTGTCGTTCTATCGATCATATAAGCCTAATAGGGCTAAAAATATGAGTTAGATTGATAATAATAAGAGTAATAAGTATAGTAATTGTCGTTCTATCGATCATATAAGCATAATATGGCTAATAATATGAGTTAGATTGATAATAATAAGAGTAATGAGTATAGTAGTTGTCGTTCTATCGATCATATAAGCCTAATATGGCTAATAATGTGAGTTAGATTGATAGTAAGAAGAGTAGTGAGGGTAGTAATTGTAGTTCTATCAATCATATCTGCATAATATGGCTAATAATATGAGTTGGATTGATAACAATAAGAGTAATAAGTATAGTAATTATAGTTCTATCGATCATATAAGTATAATATGTCTAATAATATGAGTTAGATTGATAATAATAAGAGTAATAAGTATAGTAATTGTCGTTCTATCGATCATATAAGCATAATATGGCTAATAATATGAGTTAGATTGATAGTAAGAAGAGTAGTGAGGGTAGTAATTGTAGTTCTATCGATCATATCTGCATAATATGGTTAATAATATGAGTTACATTGATAATAAAATGAGTAATAAGTATAGTAATTGACGTTCTATCGATCATATCTGCATAATATGGTTAATAATATGAGTTACATTGATAATAATAACAGTAATAAGTATAGTAATTGTTGTTCTATCGATCATATAAGCATAGTATTGCTAATAATATGAGTTAGATTGATAATAATAACAGTAATAAGTATAGCAATTATCGTTCTACCGATCATATAAGCATAATATGGCTAATAATATGAGTTACATTGATAATAATAAGAGTAATAGGTATCGTGATTGCCGTTCTATCGATCATATAAGCATAATATGGCTAATAATATGAGTTAGATTGATAATAATAAGAGCAGTAAGTATAGTAATTGACGTTCTATCGATTATATCTGCATAATATGGTTAATAATATGAGTTAGATTGATAATAGTGGGTGTAATAAGTATAGTAATTGTCGTTCTATCGATCATATAAGCCTAATATGGCTAATAATGTGAGTTAGATTGATAATAATAAGAGTAATGAGGGTAGTGATTGTAGTTCTATCGATCACATCTGCATAATATGGAAAATAATATTAGTTGGATTGATAACAATAAGATTAATGAGTGTAGTAATTGTAGTTCTATCGATCACAGCTGCATAATATGGTTAATAATATGAGTTACATTGATAATAATAAGAGTAATAAGTATAGTAATTGTAGTTCTATCGATCATATAAGCATAGTATTGCTAATAATATGAGTTAGATTGATAATAATAACAGTAATAAGTATAGTAATTATCGTTCTACCGATCATATAAGCATAATATGGCTAATAATATGAGTTACGTTGATAATAATAAGAGTAATAAGTATCGTAACTGCCGTTCTATCGATCATATAAGCATAATATCGTTAATAACATGAGTTAGATTGATAATAGTGGGTGTAATAAGTTTAGTAATTGTCGTTCTATCGATCACATAAGCATAATATGGCTAAAAATATGAGTTAGATTGATAATAATATGAGTAATTAGTATAGTAATTGAGGTTCTACCGATCATATAAGCATAATATGGCTAATAATATGTGTTAGATTGATAATAATAAGATTAATGAGTGTAGTAATTGTAGTTCTATCGATCATATCTGCATAATATGGTTAATAATATGAGTTAGAGTGATAAAAGTGGGTGTAATAGGTATAGTAATTGTCGTTCTATCGATCACATGAGCATAATATGGCTAATAATATGAGTTAGATTGATAATAATAAGAGTAATGAGTATAGTAATTGTCGTTCTATCGATCATATCTGCATAATATGGCTAATAATATGAGTTAGATTGATAATAATAAGAGTAACAAATATAGTAATTGTCGTTCGATCGATCATATAAGCCTAATATGGCTAATAATGTGAGTTAGATTGATAATAATAAGAGTAATGAGGGTAGTGATTGTAGTTCTATCGATCATATCTGCATAATATGGCTAATAATATGAGTTGTATTGATAACAATAAGAGTAATAAGTATAGTAATTGTAGTTCTACCGATAATATAATTATAATATGTCTAATAATATGTGTTAGATTGATGATAATAAGAGTAATAAGTATAGTAATTATCGTTCTACCGATCATATAAGCATAATATGGCTAATAATATGAGTTAGATTGATAATAATAAGAGTAATGAGTATAGTAATTGTCGTTCTATCGATCATATCTGCATAATATGGCTAATAATATGAGTTAGATTGATAATAATAAGAGTAACAAATATAGTAATTGTCGTTCTATCGATCATATAAGCATAATATGGCTAATAATATGAGTTAGATTGATAGTAAGAAGAGTAGTGAGGGTAGTAATTGTAGTTCTATCGATCATATCTGCATAATATGGTTAATAATATGAGTTACATTGATAATAAAATGAGTAATAAGTATAGTAATTGACGTTCTATCGATCATATCTGCATAATATGGTTAATAATATGAGTTACATTGATAATAATAACAGTAATAAGTATAGTAATTGTTGTTCTATCGATCATATAAGCATAGTATTGCTAATAATATGAGTTAGATTGATAATAATAACAGTAATAAGTATAGCAATTATCGTTCTACCGATCATATAAGCATAATATGGCTAATTATATGAGTTACATTGATAATAATGAGAGTAATAGGTATCGTGATTGCCGTTCTATCGATCATATAAGCATAATATGGCTAATAATATGAGTTAGATTGATAATAATAAGAGCAGTAAGTATAGTAATTGACGTTCTATCGATTATATCTGCATAATATGGTTAATAATATGAGTTAGATTGATAATAGTGGGTGTAATAAGTATAGTAATTGTCGTTCTATCGATCATATAAGCCTAATATGGCTAATAATGTGAGTTAGATTGATAATAATAAGAGTAATGAGGGTAGTGATTGTAGTTCTATCGATCACATCTGCATAATATGGAAAATAATATTAGTTGGATTGATAACAATAAGATTAATGAGTGTAGTAATTGTAGTTCTATCGATCACAGCTGCATAATATGGTTAATAATATGAGTTACATTGATAATAATAAGAGTAATAAGTATAGTAATTGTAGTTCTATCGATCATATAAGCATAGTATTGCTAATAATATGAGTTAGATTGATAATAATAACAGTAATAAGTATAGTAATTATCGTTCTACCGATCATATAAGCATAATATGGCTAATAATATGAGTTACGTTGATAATAATAAGAGTAATAAGTATCGTAACTGCCGTTCTATCGATCATATAAGCATAATATCGTTAATAATATGAGTTAGATTGATAATAGTGGGTGTAATAAGTTTAGTAATTGTCGTTCTATCGATCACATAAGCATAATATGGCTAAAAATATGAGTTAGATTGATAATAATATGAGTAATAAGTATAGTAATTGAGGTTCTACCGATCATATAAGCATAATATGGCTAATAATATGTGTTAGATTGATAATAATAAGATTAATGAGTGTAGTAATTGTAGTTCTATCGATCATATCTGCATAATATGGTTAATAATATGAGTTAGAGTGATAAAAGTGGGTGTAATAGGTATAGTAATTGTCGTTCTATCGATCACATGAGCATAATATGGCTAATAATATGAGTTAGATTGATAATAATAAGAGTAATGAGTATAGTAATTGTCGTTCTATCGATCATATCTGCATAATATGGCTAATAATATGAGTTAGATTGATAATAATAAGAGTAACAAATATAGTAATTGTCGTTCGATCGATCATATAAGCCTAATATGGCTAATAATGTGAGTTAGATTGATAATAATAAGAGTAATGAGGGTAGTGATTGTAGTTCTATCGATCATATCTGCATAATATGGCTAATAATATGAGTTGTATTGATAACAATAAGAGTAATAAGTATAGTAATTGTAGTTCTACCGATAATATAATTATAATATGTCTAATAATATGTGTTAGATTGATGATAATAAGAGTAATAAGTATAGTAATTATCGTTCTACCGATCATATAAGCATAATATGGCTAATAATATGAGTTAGATTGATAATAATAAGAGTAATAGGTATAGTAATTGACGTTCTATCGATCATATCTGCATAATATGGTTAATAATATGAGTTAGATTGATAAAAGTGGGTGTAAGAAGTATAGTAATTGTCGTTCTATCGATCACATAAGCATAATATGGCTAATAATATGAGTTAGATTGATAATAATAAGAGTAATGTGTATAGTAATTGTCGTTCTATCGATCATATAAGCCTAATATGGCTAATAATGTGAGTTAGATTGATAATAATAAGAGTAATGAGGGTAGTGATTGTAGTTCTATCGATCATATCTGCATAATATGGCTAATAATATGAGTTGGATTGATAACAATAAGATTAATGAGTGTTGTAATTGTAGTTCTATCGATCACATCTGCATAATATGGTTAATAATATGAGTTACATTGATAATAATAAGAGTAATAAGTATAGTAATTGTATTTCTATCGATCATATAAGCATAGTATTGCTAATAATATGAGTTAGATTGATAATAATAACAGTAATATGTATAGTAATTATCGTTCTACCGATCATATAAGCATAATATGGCTAATAATATGAGTTACGTTGATAATAATAAGAGTAATAAGTATCGTAATTGCCGTTCTATCGATCATATAAGCATAATATGGTTAATAACATGAGTTAGATTGATAATAGTGGGTGAAATAAGTATAGTAATTGTCGTTCTATCGATCACATATCCATGATATGGCTAAAAATATGAGTTAGATTGATAATAATAAGAGTAATAAGTATAGTAATTGTCGTTCCATCGATCATATCAGCATAATATGGCTAATAATATGAGTTAGATTGATAATAATAAGAGTAATGAGTATAGTAATTGTCGTTGTATCGATCACATAAGCATAATATGGCTAATAATATGAGTTAGATTGATAATAATAAGAGTAATGAGTATAGTAATTGACGTTCTATCGATCATATAAGCCTAATATGGCTAATAATGTGAGTTAGATTGATAATAATAGGAGTAATGTGGGTAGTGATTGTAGTTCTATCGATCATATCTGCATAATATGGCTAATAATATGAGTTACATTGATAATAATAAGAGTAATAGGTATCGTGATTGCCGTTCTATCGATCATATAAGCATAATATGGCTAATAATATGAGTTAGATTGATAATAATAAGAGCAGTAAGTATAGTAATTGACGTTCTATCGATTATATCTGCATAATATGGTTAATAATATGAGTTAGATTGATAATAGTGGGTGTAATAAGTATAGTAATTGTCGTTCTATCGATCATATAAGCCTAATATGGCTAATAATGTGAGTTAGATTGATAATAATAAGAGTAATGAGGGTAGTGATTGTAGTTCTATCGATCACATCTGCATAATATGGAAAATAATATTAGTTGGATTGATAACAATAAGATTAATGAGTGTAGTAATTGTAGTTCTATCGATCACAGCTGCATAATATGGTTAATAATATGACTTACATTGATAATAATAAGAGTAATAAGTATAGTAATTGTAGTTCTATCGATCATATAAGCATAGTATTGCTAATAATATGAGTTAGATTGATAATAATAACAGTAATAAGTATAGTAATTATCGTTCTACCGATCATATAAGCATAATATGGCTAATAATATGAGTTACGTTGATAATAATAAGAGTAATAAGTATCGTAACTGCCGTTCTATCGATCATATAAGCATAATATCGTTAATAATATGAGTTAGATTGATAATAGTGGGTGTAATAAGTTTAGTAATTGTCGTTCTATCGATCACATAAGCATAATATGGCTAAAAATATGAGTTAGATTGATAATAATATGAGTAATAAGTATAGTAATTGACGTTCTATCGATCATATCTGCATAATATGGTTAATAATATGAGTTAGATTGATAAAAGTGGGTGTAATAAGTATAGTAATTGTCGTTCGATCGATCATATAAGCCTAATATGGCTAATAATGTGAGTTAGATTGATAATAATAAGAGTAATGAGGGTAGTGATTGTAGTTCTATCGATCATATCTGCATAATATGGCTAATAATATGAGTTGTATTGATAACAATAAGAGTAATAAGTATAGTAATTGTAGTTCTACCGATAATATAATTATAATATGTCTAATAATATGTGTTAGATTGATGATAATAAGAGTAATAAGTATAGTAATTATCGTTCTACCGATCATATAAGCATAATATGGCTAATAATATGAGTTAGATTGATAATAATAAGAGTAATAGGTATAGTAATTGACGTTCTATCGATCATATCTGCATAATATGGTTAATAATATGAGTTAGATTGATAAAAGTGGGTGTAAGAAGTATAGTAATTGTCGTTCTATCGATCACATAAGCATAATATGGCTAATAATATGAGTTAGATTGATAATAATAAGAGTAATGTGTATAGTAATTGTCGTTCTATCGATCATATAAGCCTAATATGGCTAATAATGTGAGTTAGATGGATAATAATAAGAGTAATGAGGGTAGTGATTGTAGTTCTATCGATCATATCTGCATAATATGGCTAATAATATGAGTTGGATTGATAACAATAAGATTAATGAGTGTTGTAATTGTAGTTCTATCGATCACATCTGCATAATATGGTTAATAATATGAGTTACATTGATAATAATAAGAGTAATAAGTATAGTAATTGTAGTTCTATCGATCATATAAGCATAGTATTGCTAATAATATGAGTTAGATTGATAATAATAACAGTAATAAGTATAGTAATTATCGTTCTACCGATCATATAAGCATAATATGGTTAATAATATGAGTTACATTGATAATAATAAGAGTAATAAGTATAGTAATTGTAGTTCTATCGATCATATAAGCATAGTGTTGCTAATAATATGCGTTAGATTGATAATAATAACAATAATAAGTATAGCAATTATCGTTCTACCGATCATATAAGCATAATATGGCAAATAATATGAGTTACATTGATAATAATAAGAGTAATAGGTATCGTAATTGCCGTTCTATCGATCATATAAGCATAATATGGCTAATAATGTGAGTTAGATTGATAATAATAAGAGTAGTAAGTATAGTAATTGACGTTCTATCGATTATATCTGCATATTATGGTTAATAATATGAGTTGGATTGATAATAGTGGGTGTAATAAGTATAGTAATTGTCGTTCTATCGATCATATAAGCATGATATGGCTAAAAATATGAGTTAGATTGATAATAATAAGAGTAATAAGTATAGTAATTGTCGTTCTATCGATCATATCAGCATAATATGGCTAATAATATGAGTTAGATTGATAATAATAAGAGTAATGAGTATAGTAATTGTGGTTCTATCGATCATGTAAGCCTAATATGGCTAATAATGTGAGTTAGATTGCTAATAATAAGAGTAATAAGTATAGTAATTGAGGTTCTACCGATCATATAAGCATAATATGGCTAATAATATGTGTTAGATTGATAATAATAAGATTAATGAGTGTAGTAATTGTAGTTCTATCGATCATATCTGCATAATATGGTTAATAATATGAGTTACATTGATAATAATAAGAGTAATAAGTATAGTAATTGACGTTCTATCGATCATATCTGCATAATATGGCTAATAATATGAGTTAGATTGATAATAATAAGCGTAGTGAGTATAGTAATTGTCGTTCTATCGATCATATAAGCATAATATGGCTAATAATGTGAGTTAGATTGATAATAATAACAGTAATGAGGGTAGTGATTGTAGTTCTATCGATCATATCTGCATAATATGGCTAATAATATGAGTTGTATTGATAACAATAAGAGTAATAAGTATAGTAATTGTAGTTCTACCGATAATATAATTATAATATGTCTAATAATATGTGTTAGATTGATAATAATAAGAGTAATGAGTATAGTAATTGTCGTTCTATCGATCACATGAGCATAATATGGCTAATAATATGAGTTAGATTGATAATAATAAGAGTAATGAGTATAGTAATTGTCGTTCTATCGATCATATCTGCATAATATGGCTAATAATATGAGTTAGATTGATAATAATAAGAGTAACAAGTATAGTAATTGTAGTTCTATCGATCATATAAGCATAGTATTGCAAATAATATGAGTTAGATTGATAATAATAACAGTAATAAGTATAGCAATTATCGTTCTACCGATCATATAAGCATAATATGGCTAATAATATGAGTTACATTGATAATAATAAGAGTAATAGGTATCGTAATTGCCGTTCTATCGATCATATAAGCATAATATGGCTAATAATATGAGTTAGATTGATAATAATAAGAGTAGTAAGTATAGCAATTGACGTTCTATCGATTATATCTGCATAATATGGTTAATAATGTGAGTTAGATTGATAATAGTGGGTGTAATAAGTATAGTAATTGTCGTTCTATCGATCATATAAGCCTAATATGGCTAATAATGTGAGTTAGATTGATAATAATAAGAGTAATGAGGGTAGTGATTGTAGTTCTATCGATCATATCTGCATAATATGGCTAATAATATGAGTTGGATTGATAACAATAAGATTAATGAGTGTAGTAATTGTAGTTCTATCGATCACATCTGCATAATGTGGTTAATAATATGAGTTACATTGATAATAATAAGAGTAACAAGTATAGTAATTGTAGTTCTATCGATCATATAAGCATAGTATTGCTAATAATATGAGTTAGATTGATAATAATAACAGTAATAAGTATAGTAATTATCGTTCTACCGATCATATAAGCATAATATGGCTAATAATATGAGTTACGTTGATAATAATAAGAGTAATAAGTATCGTAATTGCCGTTCGATCGATCATATAAGCATAATATGGTTAATAACATGAGTTAGATTGATAATAGTGGGTGTAATAAGTTTAGTAATTGTCGTTCTATCGATCACATAAGCATAATATGGCTAAAAATATGAGTTAGATTGATAATAATAAGAGTAATAAGTATAGTAATTGTCGTTCTATCGATCATATAAGCATAATATGGCTAATAATATGAGTTAGATTGATAATAATAAGAGTAATGAGTATAGTAATTGTCGTTCTACCGATCATATAAGCATAATATGGCTAATAATATGAGTTACATTGATAATAATAAGAGTAATAGGTATCGTAATTGCCGTTCTATCGATCATATAAGCATAATATGGCTAATAATATGAGTTAGATTGATAATAATAAGAGTAGTAAGTATAGTAATTGACGTTCTATCGATTATATCTGCATAATATGGTTAATAATATGAGTTAGATTGATAATAGTGGGTGTAATAAGTATAGTAATTGTCGTTCTATCGATCATATAAGCCTAATATGGCTAATAATGTGAGTTAGATTGATAATAATAAGAGTAATGAGGGTAGTGATTGTAGTTCTATAGATCACACCTGCATAATATGGAAAATAATATTAGTTGGATTGATAACAATAAGATTAATGAGTATAGTAATTGTCGTTCTATCGATCATATAAGCATAATATGGCTAATAATATGAGTTAGATTGATAATAATAAGAGTAATGAGTATAGTAATTGTCGTTCTATCGATCATATAAGCCTAATATGGCTAATAATGTGAGTTAGATTGATAGTAAGAAGAGTAGTGAGGGTAGTAATTGTAGTTCTATCAATCATATCTGCATAATATGGCTAATAATATGAGTTGGATTGATAACAATAAGAGTAATAAGTATAGTAATTATAGTTCTATCGATCATATAAGTATAATATGTCTAATAATATGAGTTAGATTGATAATAATATGAGTAATAAGTATAGTAATTGGCGTTCTATCGATCATATCTGCATAATATGGTTAATAATATGAGGTAGATTGATAATAGTGGGTGTAATAAGTATAGTAATTGTCGTTCTATCGATCACAAAAGCATGATATGGCTAATAATATGAGTTACATTGATAATAATAAGAGTAATAGGTATCGTAATTGCCGTTCTATCGATCATATAAGCATAATATGGCTAATAATATGAGTTAGATTGATAATAATAAGAGTAATGAGTATAGTAATTGTCGTTCTATCGATCATATAAGCATGATATGGCTAATAATATGAGTTAGATTGATAATAATAAGAGTAATGAGTATAGTAATTGTCGTTCTATCGATCATATAAGCCTAATATGGCTAATAATGTGAGTTAGATTGATAATAATAAGAGTAATGAGTATAGTAATTGTCGTTCTACCGATCATATAAGCATAATATGGCTAATAATATGAGTTACATTGATAATAATAAGAGTAATAGGTATCGTAATTGCCGTTCTATCGATCATATAAGCATAATATGGCTAATAATATGAGTTAGATTGATAATAATAAGAGTAGTAAGTATAGTAATTGACGTTCTATCGATTATATCTGCATAATATGGTTAATAATATGAGTTAGATTGATAATAGTGGGTGTAATAAGTATAGTAATTGTCGTTCTATCGATCATATAAGCCTAATATGGCTAATAATGTGAGTTAGATTGATAATAATAAGAGTAATGAGGGTAGTGATTGTAGTTCTATAGATCACACCTGCATAATATGGAAAATAATATTAGTTGGATTGATAACAATAAGATTAATGAGTATAGTAATTGTCGTTCTATCGATCATATAAGCATAATATGGCTAATAATATGAGTTAGATTGATAATAATAAGAGTAATGAGTATAGTAATTGTCGTTCTATCGATCATATAAGCCTAATATGACTAATAATGTGAGTTAGATTGATAGTAAGAAGAGTAGTGAGGGTAGTAATTGTAGTTCTATCAATCATATCTGCATAATATGGCTAATAATATGAGTTGGATTGATAACAATAAGAGTAATAAGTATAGTAATTATAGTTCTATCGATCATATAAGTATAATATGTCTAATAATATGAGTTAGATTGATAATAATATGAGTAATAAGTATAGTAATTGGCGTTCTATCGATCATATCTGCATAATATGGTTAATAATATGAGGTAGATTGATAATAGTGGGTGTAATAAGTATAGTAATTGTCGTTCTATCGATCACATAAGCATGATATGGCTAATAATATGAGTTACATTGATAATAATAAGAGTAATAGGTATCGTAATTGCCGTTCTATCGATCATATAAGCATAATATGGCTAATAATATGAGTTAGATTGATAATAATAAGAGTAATGAGTATAGTAATTGTCGTTCTATCGATCATATAAGCATGATATGGCTAATAATATGAGTTAGATTGATAATAATAAGAGTAATGAGTATAGTAATTGTCGTTCTATCGATCATATAAGCCTAATATGGCTAATAATGTGAGTTAGATTGATAATAATAAGAGTAATGTGGGTAGTGATTGTAGTTCTATCGATCATGTCTGCATAATATGGTTAATAATATGAGTAATAAGTATAGTAATTGACGTTCTATCGATCATATCTGCATAATATGGTTAATAATATGAGTTACATTGATAATAATAAGAGTAATAAGTATAGTAATTGTAGTTCTATCGATCATATAAGCATAGTATTGCTAATAATATGAGTTAGATTGATAATAATAACAGTAATAAGTATAGCAATTATCGTTCTACCGATCATATAAGCATAATATGGCTAATAATATGAGTTATATTGATAATAATAAGAGTAATAGGTATCGTAATTGCCGTTCTATCGATCATATAAGCATAATATGGCTAATAATATGAGTTAGATTGATAATAATAAGAGTAGTAAGTATAGTAATTGACGTTCTATCGATTATATCTGCATAATATGGTTAATAATATGAGTTAGATTGATAATAGTGGGTGTAATAAGTATAGTAATTGTCGTTCTATCGATCATATAAGCCTAATATGGCTAATAATGTGAGTTAGATTGATAATAATAAGAGTAATGAGGGTAGTGATTGTAGTTCTATCGATCACACCTGCATAATATGGAAAATAATATTAGTTGGATTGATAACAATAAGTTTAATGAGTGTAGTAATTGTAGTTCTATCGATCACATCTGCATAATATGGTTAATAATATGAGTTACATTGATAATAATAAGAATAATAAGTATAGTAATTGTAGTTCTATCGATCATATCTGCATAATATGGTTAATAATATGAGTTACATTGATAATAATATGAGTAATAAGTATAGTAATTGACGTTCTATCGATCATATCTGCATAATATGGTTAATAATATGAGTTACATTGATAATAATAAGAGTAATAAGTATAGTAATTGTTGTTCTATCGATCATATAAGCATAGTATTGCTAATAATATGCGTTAGATTGATAATAATAACAGTAATAAGTATAGCAATTATCGTCCTACCGATCATATAAGCATAATATGGCAAATAATATGAGTTACATTGATAATAATAAGAGTAATAGGTATCGTAATTGCCGTTCTATCGATCATATAAGCATAATATGGCTAATAATATGAGTTAGATTGATAATAATAAGAGTAGTAAGTATAGTAATTGACGTTCTATCGATTATATCTGCATATTATGGTTAATAATATGAGTTAGATTGATAATAGTAAGAGTAATGAGTATAGTAATTGTGGTTCTATCGATCATATAAGCCTAATATGGCTAATAATGTGAGTTAGATTGATAATAATAAGAGTAATAAGTATAGTAATTGAGGTTCTACCGATCATATAAGCATAATATGGCTAATAATATGTGTTAGATTGATAATAATAAGATTAATGAGTGTAGTAATTGTAGTTCTATCGATCATATCTGCATAATATGGTTAATAATATGAGTTACATTGATAATAATAAGAGTAATAAGTATAGTAATTGACGTTCTATCGATCATATCTGCATAATATGGCTAATAATATGAGTTAGATTGATAATAGTAAGAGTAATGAGTATAGTAATTGTGGTTCTATCGATCATATAAGCCTAATATGGCTAATAATGTGAGTTAGATTGATAATAATAAGATTAATGAGTGTAGTAATTGTAGTTCTATCGATCATATCTGCATAATATGGTTAATAATATGAGTTACATTGATAATAATAAGAGTAATAAGTATAGTAATTGACGTTCTATCGATCATATCTGCATAATATGGCTAATAATATGAGTTAGATTGATAATAATAAGAGTAGTGAGTATAGTAATTGTCGTTCTATCGATCATATAAGCATAATATGGCTAATAATGTGAGTTAGATTGATAATAATAACAGTAATGAGGGTAGTGATTGTAGTTCTATCGATCATATCTGCATAATATGGCTAATAATATGAGTTGTATTGATAACAATAAGAGCAATAAGTATAGTAATTGTAGTTCTACCGATAATATAATTATAATATGTCTAATAATATGTGTTAGATTGATGATAATAAGAGTAATAAGTACAGTAATTGACGTTCTATCGATCATATCTGCATAATATGGCTAATAATATGAGTTAGATTGATAATAATAAGAGTAATGAGTATAGTAATTGTCGTTCTATCGATCACATGAGCATAATATGGCTAATAATATGAGTTAGATTGATAATAATAAGAGTAATGAGTATAGTAATTGTCGTTCTCTCGATCATATCTGCATAATATGGCTAATAATATGAGTTAAATTGATAATAATAAGAGTAATAAGTATAGTAATTGTAGTTCTATGGATCATATAAGCATAGTATTGCAAATAATATGAGTTAGATTGATAATAATAACAGTAATATGTATAGCAATTATCGTTCTACCGATCATATAAGCATAATATGGCTAATAATATGAGTTACATTGATAATAATAAGAGTAATAGGTATCGTAATTGCCGTTCTATCGATCATATAAGCATAATATGGCTAATAATATGAGTTAGATTGATAATAATAAGAGTAGTAAGTATAGCAATTGACGTTCTATCGATTATATCTGCATAATATGGTTAATAATGTGAGTTGGATTGATAATAATAAGAGTAATGAGTATAGTAATTGTGGTTCTATCGATCATATAAGCCTAATATGGCTAATAATGTGAGTTAGATTGATAATAATAAGAGTAATAAGTATAGTGATTGTAGTTCTATCGATCATATCTGCATAATATGGCTAATAATATGAGTTGTATTGATAACAATAAGAGTAATAAGTATAGTAATTGTAGTGCTACCGATAATATAATTATAATATGTCTAATAATATGTGTTAGATTGATGATAATAAGAGTAATAAGTACAGTAATTGACGTTCTATCGATCATATCTGCATAATATGGCTAATAATATGAGTTAGATTGATAATAATAAGAGTAATGAGTATAGTAATTGTCGTTCTATCGATCACATGAGCATAATATGGCTAATAATATGAGTTAGATTGATAATAATAAGAGTAATGAGTATAGTAATTGTCGTTCTATCGATCATATCTGCATAATATGGCTAATAATATGAGTTAGATTGATAATAATAAGAGTAATAAGTATAGTAATTGTAGTTCTATCGATCATATAAGCATAGTATTGCAAATAATATGAGTTAGATTGATAATAATAACAGTAATAAGTATAGCAATTATCGTTCTACCGATCATATAAGCATAATATGGCTAATAATATGAGTTACATTGATAATAATAAGAGTAATAGGTATCGTAATTGCCGTTCTATCGATCATATAAGCATAATATGGCTAATAATATGAGTTAGATTGATAATAATAAGAGTAGTAAGTATAGTAATTGACGTTCTATCGATTATATCTGCATAATATGGTTAATAATGTGAGTTAGATTGATAATAATAAGAGTAATGAGTATAGTAATTGTGGTTCTATCGATCATATAAGCCTAATATGGCTAATAATGTGAGTTAGATTGATAATAATAAGAGTAATAAGTATAGTGATTGTAGTTCTATCGATCATATCTGCATAATATGGCTAATAATATGAGTTGTATTGATAACAATAAGAGTAATAAGTATAGTAATTGTAGTTCTACCGATAATATAATTATAATATGTCTAATAATATGTGTTAGATTGATGATAATAAGAGTAATAAGTACAGTAATTGACGTTCTATCGATCATATCTGCATAATATGGCTAATAATATGAGTTAGATTGATAATAATAAGAGTAATGAGTATAGTAATTGTCGTTCTATCGATCACATGAGCATAATATGGCTAATAATATGAGTTAGATTGATAATAATAAGAGTAATGAGTATAGTAATTGTCGTTCTATCGATCATATCTGCATAATATGGCTAATAATATGAGTTAGATTGATAATAATAAGAGTAATAAGTATAGTAATTGTAGTTCTATCGATCATATAAGCATAGTATTGCAAATAATATGAGTTAGATTGATAATAATAACAGTAATAAGTATAGCAATTATCGTTCTACCGATCATATAAGCATAATATGGCTAATAATATGAGTTACATTGATAATAATAAGAGTAATAGGTATCGTAATTGCCGTTCTATCGATCATATAAGCATAATATGGCTAATAATATGAGTTAGATTGATAATAATAAGAGTAGTAAGTATAGTAATTGACGTTCTATCGATTATATCTGCATAATATGGTTAATAATGTGAGTTAGATTGATAATAGTGGGTGTAAGAAGTATAGTAATTGTCGTTCTATCGATCATATAAGCCTAATATGGCTAATAATGTGAGTTAGATTGATAATAATAAGAGTAATGAGGGTAGTGATTGTAGTTCTATCGATCATATCTGCATAATATGGCTAATAATATGAGTTGGATTGATAACAATAAGATTAATGAGTGTAGTAATTGTAGTTCTATCGATCACATCTGCATAATGTGGTTAATAATATGAGTTACATTGATAATAATAAGAGTAACAAGTATAGTAATTGTAGTTCTATCGATCATATAAGCATAGTATTGCTAATAATATGAGTTAGATTGATAATAATAACAGTAATAAGTATAGTAATTATCGTTCTAACCGATCATATAAGCATAATATGGCTAATAATATGAGTTACGTTGATAATAATAAGAGTAGTAAGTATCGTAATTGCCGTTCTATCGATCATATAAGCATAATATGGTTAATAATATGAGTTAGATTGATAATAGTGGGTGAAATAAGTATAGTAATTGTCGTTCTATCGATCACATAAGCATGATATGGCTAAAAATATGAGTTAGATTGATAATAATAAGAGTAATAAGTATAGTAATTGTCGTTCTATCGATCATATCAGCATAATATGGCTAATAATATGAGTTAGATTGATAATAATAAGAGTAATGAGTATAGTAATTGTCGTTCTATCGATCATATAAGCATGATATGGCTAATAATATGAGTTAGATTGATAATAATAAGAGTAATGAGTATAGTAATTGTCGTTCTATCGATCATATAACCCTAATATGGCTAATAATGTGAGTTAGATTGATAATAATAAGAGTAATGTGGGTAGTGATTGTAGTTCTATCGATCATATCTGCATAATATGGTTAATAATATGAGTTACATTGATAATAATATGAGTAATAAGTATAGTAATTGACGTTCTATCGATCATATCTGCATAATATGGTTAATAATATGAGTTACATTGATAATAATAAGAGTAATAAGTATAGTAATTGTAGTTCTATCGATCATATAAGCATAGTATTGCTAATAATATGAGTTAGGTTGATAATAATAACAGTAATAAGTATTGCAATTATCGTTCTACCGATCATATAAGCATAATATGGCTAATAACATGAGTTACATTGATAATAATAAGAGTAATAGGTATCGTAATTGCCGTTCTATCGATCATATAAGCATAATATGGCTAATAATATGAGTTAGATTGATAATAATAAGAGTAGTAAGTATAGTAATTGACGTTCTATCGATTATATCTGCATAATATGGTTAATAATATGAGTTAGATTGATAATAGTGGGTGTAATAA
Organism: Megachile rotundata; assembly: GCF_050947335.1. Taxonomy (NCBI): domain Eukaryota; kingdom Metazoa; phylum Arthropoda; class Insecta; order Hymenoptera; family Megachilidae; genus Megachile; species Megachile rotundata. The sequence goes on along the minus strand of NW_027473443.1, from coordinate 60,483 downwards.
GTATAGTAATTGTCGTTCTATCGATCATATAAGCCTAATATGGCTAAAAATATGAGTTAGATTGATAATAATAAGAGTAATAAGTATAGTAATTGTCGTTCTATCGATCATATAAGCCTAATATGGCTAATAATGTGAGTTAGATTGATAGTAAGAAGAGTAGTGAGGGTAGTAATTGTAGTTCTATCAATCATATCTGCATAATATGGCTAATAATATGAGTTGGATTGATAACAATAAGAGTAATAAGTATAGTAATTATAGTTCTATCGATCATATAAGTATAATATGTCTAATAATATGAGTTAGATTGATAATAATAAGAGTAATAAGTATAGTAATTGTCGTTCTATCGATCATATAAGCATAATATGGCTAATAATATGAGTTAGATTGATAGTAAGAAGAGTAGTGAGGGTAGTAATTGTAGTTCTATCGATCATATCTGCATAATATGGTTAATAATATGAGTTACATTGATAATAAAATGAGTAATAAGTATAGTAATTGACGTTCTATCGATCATATCTGCATAATATGGTTAATAATATGAGTTACATTGATAATAATAACAGTAATAAGTATAGTAATTGTTGTTCTATCGATCATATAAGCATAGTATTGCTAATAATACGAGTTAGATTGATAATAATAACAGTAATAAGTATAGCAATTATCGTTCTACCGATCATATAAGCATAATATGGCTAATAATATGAGTTACATTGATAATAATAAGAGTAATAGGTATCGTGATTGCCGTTCTATCGATCATATAAGCATAATATGGCTAATAATATGAGTTAGATTGATAATAATAAGAGCAGTAAGTATAGTAATTGACGTTCTATCGATTATATCTGCATAATATGGTTAATAATATGAGTTAGATTGATAATAGTGGGTGTAATAAGTATAGTAATTGTCGTTCTATCGATCATATAAGCCTAATATGGCTAATAATGTGAGTTAGATTGATAATAATAAGAGTAATGAGGGTAGTGATTGTAGTTCTATCGATCACATCTGCATAATATGGAAAATAATATTAGTTGGATTGATAACAATAAGATTAATGAGTGTAGTAATTGTAGTTCTATCGATCACAGCTGCATAATATGGTTAATAATATGAGTTGCATTGATAATAATAAGAGTAATAAGTATAGTAATTGTAGTTCTATCGATCATATAAGCATAGTATTGCTAATAATATGAGTTAGATTGATAATAATAACAGTAATAAGTATAGTAATTATCGTTCTACCGATCATATAAGCATAATATGGCTAATAATATGAGTTACGTTGATAATAATAAGAGTAATAAGTATCGTAACTGCCGTTCTATCGATCATATAAGCATAATATCGTTAATAATATGAGTTAGATTGATAATAGTGGGTGTAATAAGTTTAGTAATTGTCGTTCTATCGATCACATAAGCATAATATGGCTAAAAATATGAGTTAGATTGATAATAATATGAGTAATAAGTATAGTAATTGAGGTTCTACCGATCATATAAGCATAATATGGCTAATAATATGTGTTAGATTGATAATAATAAGATTAATGAGTGTAGTAATTGTAGTTCTATCGATCATATCTGCATAATATGGTTAATAATATGAGTTAGAGTGATAAAAGTGGGTGTAATAGGTATAGTAATTGTCGTTCTATCGATCACATGAGCATAATATGGCTAATAATATGAGTTAGATTGATAATAATAAGAGTAATGAGTATAGTAATTGTCGTTCTATCGATCATATCTGCATAATATGGCTAATAATATGAGTTAGATTGATAATAATAAGAGTAACAAATATAGTAATTGTCGTTCGATCGATCATATAAGCCTAATATGGCTAATAATGTGAGTTAGATTGATAATAATAAGAGTAATGAGGGTAGTGATTGTAGTTCTATCGATCATATCTGCATAATATGGCTAATAATATGAGTTGTATTGATAACAATAAGAGTAATAAGTATAGTAATTGTAGTTCTACCGATAATATAATTATAATATGTCTAATAATATGTGTTAGATTGATGATAATAAGAGTAATAAGTATAGTAATTATCGTTCTACCGATCATATAAGCATAATATGGCTAATAATATGAGTTAGATTGATAATAATAAGAGTAATGAGTATAGTAATTGTCGTTCTATCGATCATATCTGCATAATATGGCTAATAATATGAGTTAGATTGATGATAATAAGAGTAACAAATATAGTAATTGTCGTTCTATCGATCATATAAGCATAATATGGCTAATAATATGAGTTAGATTGATAGTAAGAAGAGTAGTGAGGGTAGTAATTGTAGTTCTATCGATCATATCTGCATAATATGGTTAATAATATGAGTTACATTGATAATAAAATGAGTAATAAGTATAGTAATTGACGTTCTATCGATCATATCTGCATAATATGGTTAATAATATGAGTTACATTGATAATAATAACAGTAATAAGTATAGTAATTGTTGTTCTATCGATCATATAAGCATAGTATTGCTAATAATATGAGTTAGATTGATAATAATAACAGTAATAAGTATAGCAATTATCGTTCTACCGATCATATAAGCATAATATGGCTAATTATATGAGTTACATTGATAATAATAAGAGTAATAGGTATCGTGATTGCCGTTCTATCGATCATATAAGCATAATATGGCTAATAATATGAGTTAGATTGATAATAATAAGAGCAGTAAGTATAGCAATTGACGTTCTATCGATTATATCTGCATAATATGGTTAATAATATGAGTTAGATTGATAATAGTGGGTGTAATAAGTATAGTAATTGTCGTTCTATCGATCATATAAGCCTAATATGGCTAATAATGTGAGTTAGATTGATAATAATAAGAGTAATGAGGGTAGTGATTGTAGTTCTATCGATCACATCTGCATAATATGGAAAATAATATTAGTTGGATTGATAACAATAAGATTAATGAGTGTAGTAATTGTAGTTCTATCGATCACAGCTGCATAATATGGTTAATAATATGAGTTACATTGATAATAATAAGAGTAATAAGTATAGTAATTGTAGGTCTATCGATCATATAAGCATAGTATTGCTAATAATATGAGTTAGATTGATAATAATAACAGTAATAAGTATAGTAATTATCGTTCTACCGATCATATAAGCATAATATGGCTAATAATATGAGTTACGTTGATAATAATAAGAGTAATAAGTATCGTAATTGCCGTTCTATCGATCATATAAGCATAATATGGTTAATAATATGAGTTAGATTGATAATAGTGGGTGAAATAAGTATAGTAATTGTCGTTCTATCGATCACATAAGCATGATATGGCTAAAAATATGAGTTAGATTGATAATAATAAGAGTAATAAGTATAGTAATTGTCGTTCTATCGATCATATCAGCATAATATGGCTAATAATATGAGTTAGATTGATAATAATAAGAGTAATGAGTATAGTAATTGTCGTTCTATCGATCATATAAGCATGATATGGCTAATAATATGAGTTAGATTGATAATAATAAGAGTAATGAGTATAGTAATTGTCGTTCTATCGATCATATAAGCCTAATATGGCTAATAATGTGAGTTAGATTGATAATAATAAGAGTAATGTGGGTAGTGATTGTAGTTCTATCGATCATATCTGCATAATATGGTTAATAATATGAGTTACATTGATAATAATATGAGTAATAAGTATAGTAATTGACGTTCTATCGATCATATCTGCATAATATGGTTAATAATATGAGTTACATTGATAATAATAAGAGTAATAAGTATAGTAATTGTAGTTCTATCGATCATATAAGCATAGTATTGCTAATAATATGAGTTAGGTTGATAATAATAACAGTAATAAGTATTGCAATTATCGTTCTACCGATCATATAAGCATAATATGGCTAATAACATGAGTTACATTGATAATAATAAGAGTAATAGGTATCGTAATTGCCGTTCTATCGATCATATAAGCATAATATGGCTAATAATATGAGTTAGATTGATAATAATAAGAGTAATGAGTATAGTAATTGTCGTTCTATCGATCATATAAGCATGATATGGCTAATAATATGAGTTAGATTGATAATAATAAGAGTAATGAGTATAGTAATTGTCGTTCTATCGATCATATAAGCCTAATATGGCTAATAATGTGAGTTAGATTGATAATAATAAGAGTAATGTGGGTAGTGATTGTAGTTCTATCGATCATATCTGCATAATATGGTTAATAATATGAGTTACATTGATAATAATATGAGTAATAAGTATAGTAATTGACGTTCTATCGATCATATCTGCATAATATGGTTAATAATATGAGTTACATTGATAATAATAAGAGTAATAAGTATAGTAATTGTAGTTCTATCGATCATATAAGCATAGTATTGCTAATAATATGAGTTAGGTTGATAATAATAACAGTAATAAGTATTGCAATTATCGTTCTACCGATCATATAAGCATAATATGGCTAATAACATGAGTTACATTGATAATAATAAGAGTAATAGGTATCGTAATTGCCGTTCTATCGATCATATAAGCATAATATGGCTAATAATATGAGTTAGATTGATAATAATAAGAGTAGTAAGTATAGTAATTGACGTTCTATCGATTATATCTGCATAATATGGTTAATAATATGAGTTAGATTGATAATAGTGGGTGTAATAAGTATAGTAATTGTCGTTCTATCGATCATATAAGCCTAATATGGCTAAAAATATGAGTTAGATTGATAATAATAAGAGTAATAAGTATAGTAATTGTCGTTCTATCGATCATATAAGCCTAATATGGCTAATAATGTGAGTTAGATTGATAATAATAAGAGTAATGAGGGTAGTGATTGTAGTTCTATCGATCACATCTGCATAATATGGAAAATAATATTAGTTGGATTGATAACAATAAGATTAATGAGTGTAGTAATTGTAGTTCTATCGATCACAGCTGCATAATATGGTTAATAATATGAGTTACATTGATAATAATAAGAGTAATAAGTATAGTAATTGTAGTTCTATCGATCATATAAGCATAGTATTGCTAATAATATGAGTTAGATTGATAATAATAACAGTAATAAGTATAGTAATTATCGTTCTACCGATCATATAAGCATAATATGGCTAATAATATGAGTTACGTTGATAATAATAAGAGTAATAAGTATCGTAACTGCCGTTCTATCGATCATATAAGCATAATATCGTTAATAATATGAGTTAGATTGATAATAGTGGGTGTAATAAGTTTAGTAATTGTCGTTCTATCGATCACATAAGCATAATATGGCTAAAAATATGAGTTAGATTGATAATAATATGAGTAATAAGTATAGTAATTGAGGTTCTACCGATCATATAAGCATAATATGGCTAATAATATGTGTTAGATTGATAATAATAAGATTAATGAGTGTAGTAATTGTAGTTCTATCGATCATATCTGCATAATATGGTTAATAATATGAGTTAGAGTGATAAAAGTGGGTGTAATAGGTATAGTAATTGTCGTTCTATCGATCACATGAGCATAATATGGCTAATAATATGAGTTAGATTGATAATAATAAGAGTAATGAGTATAGTAATTGTCGTTCTATCGATCATATCTGCATAATATGGCTAATAATATGAGTTAGATTGATAATAATAAGAGTAACAAATATAGTAATTGTCGTTCGATCGATCATATAAGCCTAATATGGCTAATAATGTGAGTTAGATTGATAATAATAAGAGTAATGAGGGTAGTGATTGTAGTTCTATCGATCATATCTGCATAATATGGCTAATAATATGAGTTGTATTGATAACAATAAGAGTAATAAGTATAGTAATTGTAGTTCTACCGATAATATAATTATAATATGTCTAATAATATGTGTTAGATTGATGATAATAAGAGTAATAAGTATAGTAATTATCGTTCTACCGATCATATAAGCATAATATGGCTAATAATATGAGTTAGATTGATAATAATAAGAGTAATGAGTATAGTAATTGTCGTTCTATCGATCATATCTGCATAATATGGCTAATAATATGAGTTAGATTGATGATAATAAGAGTAACAAATATAGTAATTGTCGTTCTATCGATCATATAAGCATAATATGGCTAATAATATGAGTTAGATTGATAGTAAGAAGAGTAGTGAGGGTAGTAATTGTAGTTCTATCGATCATATCTGCATAATATGGTTAATAATATGAGTTACATTGATAATAAAATGAGTAATAAGTATAGTAATTGACGTTCTATCGATCATATCTGCATAATATGGTTAATAATATGAGTTACATTGATAATAATAACAGTAATAAGTATAGTAATTGTTGTTCTATCGATCATATAAGCATAGTATTGCTAATAATATGAGTTAGATTGATAATAATAACAGTAATAAGTATAGCAATTATCGTTCTACCGATCATATAAGCATAATATGGCTAATTATATGAGTTACATTGATAATAATAAGAGTAATAGGTATCGTGATTGCCGTTCTATCGATCATATAAGCATAATATGGCTAATAATATGAGTTAGATTGATAATAATAAGAGCAGTAAGTATAGCAATTGACGTTCTATCGATTATATCTGCATAATATGGTTAATAATATGAGTTAGATTGATAATAGTGGGTGTAATAAGTATAGTAATTGTCGTTCTATCGATCATATAAGCCTAATATGGCTAATAATGTGAGTTAGATTGATAATAATAAGAGTAATGAGGGTAGTGATTGTAGTTCTATCGATCACATCTGCATAATATGGAAAATAATATTAGTTGGATTGATAACAATAAGATTAATGAGTGTAGTAATTGTAGTTCTATCGATCACAGCTGCATAATATGGTTAATAATATGAGTTACATTGATAATAATAAGAGTAATAAGTATAGTAATTGTAGGTCTATCGATCATATAAGCATAGTATTGCTAATAATATGAGTTAGATTGATAATAATAACAGTAATAAGTATAGTAATTATCGTTCTATCGATTATATCTGCATAATATGGTTAATAATATGAGTTAGATTGATAATAGTGGGTGTAATAAGTATAGTAATTGTCGTTCTATCGATCATATAAGCCTAATATGGCTAAAAATATGAGTTAGATTGATAATAATAAGAGTAATAAGTATAGTAATTGTCGTTCTATCGATCATATAAGCCTAATATGGCTAATAATGTGAGTTAGATTGATAATAATAAGAGTAATGAGGGTAGTGATTGTAGTTCTATCGATCACATCTGCATAATATGGAAAATAATATTAGTTGGATTGATAACAATAAGATTAATGAGTGTAGTAATTGTAGTTCTATCGATCACAGCTGCATAATATGGTTAATAATATGAGTTACATTGATAATAATAAGAGTAATAAGTATAGTAATTGTAGTTCTATCGATCATATAAGCATAGTATTGCTAATAATATGAGTTAGATTGATAATAATAACAGTAATAAGTATAGTAATTATCGTTCTACCGATCATATAAGCATAATATGGCTAATAATATGAGTTACGTTGATAATAATAAGAGTAATAAGTATCGTAACTGCCGTTCTATCGATCATATAAGCATAATATCGTTAATAATATGAGTTAGATTGATAATAGTGGGTGTAATAAGTTTAGTAATTGTCGTTCTATCGATCACATAAGCATAATATGGCTAAAAATATGAGTTAGATTGATAATAATATGAGTAATAAGTATAGTAATTGAGGTTCTACCGATCATATAAGCATAATATGGCTAATAATATGTGTTAGATTGATAATAATAAGATTAATGAGTGTAGTAATTGTAGTTCTATCGATCATATCTGCATAATATGGTTAATAATATGAGTTAGAGTGATAAAAGTGGGTGTAATAGGTATAGTAATTGTCGTTCTATCGATCACATGAGCATAATATGGCTAATAATATGAGTTAGATTGATAATAATAAGAGTAATGAGTATAGTAATTGTCGTTCTATCGATCATATCTGCATAATATGGCTAATAATATGAGTTAGATTGATAATAATAAGAGTAACAAATATAGTAATTGTCGTTCGATCGATCATATAAGCCTAATATGGCTAATAATGTGAGTTAGATTGATAATAATAAGAGTAATGAGGGTAGTGATTGTAGTTCTATCGATCATATCTGCATAATATGGCTAATAATATGAGTTGTATTGATAACAATAAGAGTAATAAGTATAGTAATTGTAGTTCTACCGATAATATAATTATAATATGTCTAATAATATGTGTTAGATTGATGATAATAAGAGTAATAAGTATAGTAATTATCGTTCTACCGATCATATAAGCATAATATGGCTAATAATATGAGTTAGATTGATAATAATAAGAGTAATGAGTATAGTAATTGTCGTTCTATCGATCATATCTGCATAATATGGCTAATAATATGAGTTAGATTGATGATAATAAGAGTAACAAATATAGTAATTGTCGTTCTATCGATCATATAAGCATAATATGGCTAATAATATGAGTTAGATTGATAGTAAGAAGAGTAGTGAGGGTAGTAATTGTAGTTCTATCGATCATATCTGCATAATATGGTTAATAATATGAGTTACATTGATAATAAAATGAGTAATAAGTATAGTAATTGACGTTCTATCGATCATATCTGCATAATATGGTTAATAATATGAGTTACATTGATAATAATAACAGTAATAAGTATAGTAATTGTTGTTCTATCGATCATATAAGCATAGTATTGCTAATAATATGAGTTAGATTGATAATAATAACAGTAATAAGTATAGCAATTATCGTTCTACCGATCATATAAGCATAATATGGCTAATTATATGAGTTACATTGATAATAATAAGAGTAATAGGTATCGTGATTGCCGTTCTATCGATCATATAAGCATAATATGGCTAATAATATGAGTTAGATTGATAATAATAAGAGCAGTAAGTATAGCAATTGACGTTCTATCGATTATATCTGCATAATATGGTTAATAATATGAGTTAGATTGATAATAGTGGGTGTAATAAGTATAGTAATTGTCGTTCTATCGATCATATAAGCCTAATATGGCTAATAATGTGAGTTAGATTGATAATAATAAGAGTAATGAGGGTAGTGATTGTAGTTCTATCGATCACATCTGCATAATATGGAAAATAATATTAGTTGGATTGATAACAATAAGATTAATGAGTGTAGTAATTGTAGTTCTATCGATCACAGCTGCATAATATGGTTAATAATATGAGTTACATTGATAATAATAAGAGTAATAAGTATAGTAATTGTAGGTCTATCGATCATATAAGCATAGTATTGCTAATAATATGAGTTAGATTGATAATAATAACAGTAATAAGTATAGTAATTATCGTTCTACCGATCATATAAGCATAATATGGCTAATAATATGAGTTACGTTGATAATAATAAGAGTAATAAGTATCGTAATTGCCGTTCTATCGATCATATAAGCATAATATGGTTAATAATATGAGTTAGATTGATAATAGTGGGTGAAATAAGTATAGTAATTGTCGTTCTATCGATCACATAAGCATGATATGGCTAAAAATATGAGTTAGATTGATAATAATAAGAGTAATAAGTATAGTAATTGTCGTTCTATCGATCATATCAGCATAATATGGCTAATAATATGAGTTAGATTGATAATAATAAGAGTAATGAGTATAGTAATTGTCGTTCTATCGATCATATAAGCATGATATGGCTAATAATATGAGTTAGATTGATAATAATAAGAGTAATGAGTATAGTAATTGTCGTTCTATCGATCATATAAGCCTAATATGGCTAATAATGTGAGTTAGATTGATAATAATAAGAGTAATGTGGGTAGTGATTGTAGTTCTATCGATCATATCTGCATAATATGGTTAATAATATGAGTTACATTGATAATAATATGAGTAATAAGTATAGTAATTGACGTTCTATCGATCATATCTGCATAATATGGTTAATAATATGAGTTACATTGATAATAATAAGAGTAATAAGTATAGTAATTGTAGTTCTATCGATCATATAAGCATAGTATTGCTAATAATATGAGTTAGGTTGATAATAATAACAGTAATAAGTATTGCAATTATCGTTCTACCGATCATATAAGCATAATATGGCTAATAACATGAGTTACATTGATAATAATAAGAGTAATAGGTATCGTAATTGCCGTTCTATCGATCATATAAGCATAATATGGCTAATAATATGAGTTAGATTGATAATAATAAGAGTAGTAAGTATAGTAATTGACGTTCTATCGATTATATCTGCATAATATGGTTAATAATATGAGTTAGATTGATAATAGTGGGTGTAATAAGTATAGTAATTGTCGTTCTATCGATCATATAAGCCTAATATGGCTAAAAATATGAGTTAGATTGATAATAATAAGAGTAATAAGTATAGTAATTGTCGTTCTATCGATCATATAAGCCTAATATGGCTAATAATGTGAGTTAGATGGATAATAATAAGAGTAATGAGGGTAGTGATTGTAGTTCTATCGATCACATCTGCATAATATGGAAAATAATATTAGTTGGATTGATAACAATAAGATTAATGAGTGTAGTAATTGTAGTTCTATCGATCACAGCTGCATAATATGGTTAATAATATGAGTTACATTGATAATAATAAGAGTAATAAGTATAGTAATTGTAGTTCTATCGATCATATAAGCATAGTATTGCTAATAATATGAGTTAGATTGATAATAATAACAGTAATAAGTATAGTAATTATCGTTCTACCGATCATATAAGCATAATATGGCTAATAATATGAGTTACGTTGATAATAATAAGAGTAATAAGTATCGTAACTGCCGTTCTATCGATCATATAAGCATAATATCGTTAATAATATGAGTTAGATTGATAATAGTGGGTGTAATAAGTTTAGTAATTGTCGTTCTATCGATCACATAAGCATAATATGGCTAAAAATATGAGTTAGATTGATAATAATATGAGTAATTAGTATAGTAATTGAGGTTCTACCGATCATATAAGCATAATATGGCTAATAATATGTGTTAGATTGATAATAATAAGATTAATGAGTGTAGTAATTGTAGTTCTATCGATCATATCTGCATAATATGGTTAATAATATGAGTTAGAGTGATAAAAGTGGGTGTAATAGGTATAGTAATTGTCGTTCTATCGATCACATGAGCATAATATGGCTAATAATATGAGTTAGATTGATAATAATAAGAGTAATGAGTATAGTAATTGTCGTTCTATCGATCATATCTGCATAATATGGCTAATAATATGAGTTAGATTGATAATAATAAGAGTAACAAATATAGTAATTGTCGTTCGATCGATCATATAAGCCTAATATGGCTAATAATGTGAGTTAGATTGATAATAATAAGAGTAATGAGGGTAGTGATTGTAGTTCTATCGATCATATCTGCATAATATGGCTAATAATATGAGTTGTATTGATAACAATAAGAGTAATAAGTATAGTAATTGTAGTTCTACCGATAATATAATTATAATATGTCTAATAATATGTGTTAGATTGATGATAATAAGAGTAATAAGTATAGTAATTATCGTTCTACCGATCATATAAGCATAATATGGCTAATAATATGAGTTAGATTGATAATAATAAGAGTAATGAGTATAGTAATTGTCGTTCTATCGATCATATCTGCATAATATGGCTAATAATATGAGTTAGATTGATAATAATAAGAGTGACAAATATAGTAATTGTCGTTCTATCGATCATATAAGCATAATATGGCTAATAATATGAGTTAGATTGATAGTAAGAAGAGTAGTGAGGGTAGTAATTGTAGTTCTATCGATCATATCTGCATAATATGGTTAATAATATGAGTTACATTGATAATAAAATGAGTAATAAGTATAGTAATTGACGTTCTATCGATCATATCTGCATAATATGGTTAATAATATGAGTTACATTGATAATAATAACAGTAATAAGTATAGTAATTGTTGTTCTATCGATCATATAAGCATAGTATTGCTAATAATATGAGTTAGATTGATAATAATAACAGTAATAAGTATAGCAATTATCGTTCTACCGATCATATAAGCATAATATGGCTAATTATATGAGTTACATTGATAATAATAAGAGTAATAGGTATCGTGATTGCCGTTCTATCGATCATATAAGCATAATATGGCTAATAATATGAGTTAGATTGATAATAATAAGAGCAGTAAGTATAGTAATTGACGTTCTATCGATTATATCTGCATAATATGGTTAATAATATGAGTTAGATTGATAATAGTGGGTGTAATAAGTATAGTAATTGTCGTTCTATCGATCATATAAGCCTAATATGGCTAATAATGTGAGTTAGATTGATAATAATAAGAGTAATGAGGGTAGTGATTGTAGTTCTATCGATCACATCTGCATAATATGGAAAATAATATTAGTTGGATTGATAACAATAAGATTAATGAGTGTAGTAATTGTAGTTCTATCGATCACAGCTGCATAATATGGTTAATAATATGAGTTACATTGATAATAATAAGAGTAATAAGTATAGTAATTGTAGTTCTATCGATCATATAAGCATAGTATTGCTAATAATATGAGTTAGATTGATAATAATAACAGTAATAAGTATAGTAATTATCGTTCTACCGATCATATAAGCATAATATGGCTAATAATATGAGTTACGTTGATAATAATAAGAGTAATAAGTATCGTAACTGCCGTTCTATCGATCATATAAGCATAATATCGTTAATAATATGAGTTAGATTGATAATAGTGGGTGTAATAAGTTTAGTAATTGTCGTTCTATCGATCACATAAGCATAATATGGCTAAAAATATGAGTTAGATTGATAATAATATGAGTAATAAGTATAGTAATTGAGGTTCTACCGATCATATAAGCATAATATGGCTAATAATATGTGTTAGATTGATAATAATAAGATTAATGAGTGTAGTAATTGTAGTTCTATCGATCATATCTGCATAATATGGTTAATAATATGAGTTAGAGTGATAAAAGTGGGTGTAATAGGTATAGTAATTGTCGTTCTATCGATCACATGAGCATAATATGGCTAATAATATGAGTTAGATTGATAATAATAAGAGTAATGAGTATAGTAATTGTCGTTCTATCGATCATATCTGCATAATATGGCTACTAATATGAGTTAGATTGATAATAATAAGAGTAACAAATATAGTAATTGTCGTTCGATCGATCATATAAGCCTAATATGGCTAATAATGTGAGTTAGATTGATAATAATAAGAGTAATGAGGGTAGTGATTGTAGTTCTATCGATCATATCTGCATAATATGGCTAATAATATGAGTTGTATTGATAACAATAAGAGTAATAAGTATAGTAATTGTAGTTCTACCGATAATATAATTATAATATGTCTAATAATATGTGTTAGATTGATGATAATAAGAGTAATAAGTATAGTAATTATCGTTCTACCGATCATATAAGCATAATATGGCTAATAATATGAGTTAGATTGATAATAATAAGAGTAATGAGTATAGTAATTGTCG